>NW_019641710.1:169428-389123 GCF_000599845.2 Trichogramma pretiosum | reverse complement strand
TTAAAATATCTCGACGTCATTACCTCATATATCATCTACTTAAATAGTGTATAAAATATGAAGTTGATCGGTCGAGTAGATTTTGAGTGATGGTGTCCACCGGATATTTTTTACGTTGCATGTGAAAATTTGCTGTAGCCACCTTATTTTTCAGTATTTTGGGCTGAAAATTTAACTGAATATTCTTTAAATAACTATTAATTATGTGTATGATTTATAGATCAATTCGATTTACTATATGTTCAAAAAAAAAAAAAAAATTTTTTTTTTTTGAAATTTAGTCAAGACCCTACCGCCCCCCCCCTTAATGTGTACTTGGACTACGGTCATTCATTCATCTAAATCAAACATACAACATCGCAAAGTATTCTTTCTGACGAGTAATTAAAAAAAAAGTGCGTTACGATTTTTTGCGCCCTGCAGGAAGTTTTGAAGGTACGTGAAACACCCTCACATTCGATTTGATTTTGAGTCGATTTCAGCTAAACATGAAAAAATAATGATAAATTAACTTTCAATAATATTATCTAACATTTTACTTGAATGCATTGTCTCTTCTTGTACCTACGTTGTTATATGTTGCAAGGACCCCCACAAACATTTCCCGAAGGTCCGTATCCGCGTAGGTTGAAAAAAAATTTGCCGCGATTTTAACTCCACAAATGCGTTTTATTTAAAAAATTGCTCATATCAACACCATATCCCAAAATTTTGAATAATAAACTATCATTGATTTGAGTCAAGAACACGATCAGACGAATAAGTAATTTATTTTGCCAATTACAGAAAACTTCATATTCAACTTTTTCGAATTCAATATTTCCTCGTTTCTTCTTTGGGGCTTTATTGCTACAAAAAAAGTTGAAGAAATTCTAATCTCTTCATCAGAATGAATAGGCGACAGTGCAAGAGAGTAGCGGTGATACTTTGTGTATCGGTGTATATATATCTAGGTATACGTGAACGTGTAGAGAAATACGTAGGAAAAAGAGGGAGAAAGACATTCTGACACCAATTAAGCGATTTGTAAGGCTAAAGATCGTTTATCTTGCCGGAGAGATTGTTTCGGGAAAACGTCGCAAAACGACACATACGTACAAGATATGGGAGATGCCGAGAAAATGTTTCGGAGACTTTGAATTACCTTGGAAATGTCACCTGTATTTTATACAAGGCATACACATATACATATACGCGCATGCAGCCAGTGATTTTTAATCTTTTCTATCTTCATTTCGTGCAAGAATGCAGGTAATTGAACGAGAGATACGGATTATATTATTCACGATAATTAGATCGATTTTCTCCGTAGCGCGACACTTGTTTAACTGATTTACTATCTTTTTTTACCTGTCTATAAGAAAGTGGGTTATAACAAGATTATCCTTCGATCTATGCACGTTTTTGATATATGATTCTGTTTATTGTATTAAAATTTCTGATTATTTGAAAAAGCTGAGTTAAAAAAGTTAAATAGCTCCCACGAGTAAAGACAGCATTAAAAGGCAATAGCTTTTTGTCGAAATACGTCAAAAAGATAAAAATGGTATTTCTCTTGGCATTTAAAAAGCTGTATTAGTCAAATTCCACTATGAGAAATATAGACGCTTGCCGGTCTATCGAGCGAAACGTTGCGATACCCAATAGATAGCTCTATAGAATATATGTATCGAGATATGTGATTACAATTGTCTCTCGGCATCGCTATTTCCTGCAGGGTCCAGACTGGAGCTGAAGTTTAGTTGCAGCAGCAGCAGCAACAACAACAGCCAGCAGCGGCATCGGTGGCGGACGGCGGTGGCTGTGCCGGGCAGAGCGAATCCACGAAAGGGAGTGACGAAGAGATAACGCTGTGCAGCGTCAGTCAGTTGCACGTGTGATATCGTTTTTCTCTCCTATTTCCCTTGCTCTCGTCGTTCCTCCCATATGTACTTGTGCAATCGCGCATACGGGCAACTTCGTTTCAAAAACATGGCTTGGCCTCGAATGCGAACGTTGAATGTTTTTTGCCTGAGCTAAAGCCAGCTGCATATGTGCACGCCGCGAGGCCAATGCAGTGAGCAATTAATACCTCTATGTATAAACCTCGAAGAAGTTTCGAATGAAAATAGCAGCTTTTGGCTTTTTCATTCGTTCTTTCAGTCTGCGAGGCTCAACTACTCTTCAGGTATGTATATGAGCATGTAGAACCGTGCTAACTGGCCGCTTCGAAAAGCCTCTTAGGACTTTGTGGCTACAGAGGCCAGAGTACTTGCTTTTTGGACTAATGAGTATTTTCCTCTGTTTGGGTACTTGTAGCAACTATAGATATATGTTCCACTACCATCCCACAGTCTTCAGTAGTGAAAGTTCGTATTATTGTACCATTTGAATAGTCAGCTGAGCTAACTACCAACGAACAATTGAACTATTGTTTTTTTCTCTCTTATACACGTGCTGGGCAATAGTGGGACTGCAAAATTTTTACCAAGCTTCGTTAGAACCTTGAAGCACTAAAACTATAACAGAATGTTTGCTAAAAAAATGACTACAGCATGAGAATAATTGATTGCTAGGATTAGCGCCTTTAAAATCTATGTTAAAATTTTCCTGAGATTCTTTTGTTGATTTTTCCAATATTGTTTCAAAAATAAAATACCATTTACAAATAACTTTTTTCCTGTTCGATAGAAAAATAACAAAATTCTTTTCCAATGTTTGAAGAATTCAGTAATATTTTATACAGCTGAAAATTTTCAATTGAAAATAATTTTTCAAAGGTAGTTTTTGTTTAATCATCAATATTTTGGTGTAGGTCGTTCATACTTTAGTGTAAAGATTTAAAATAAAATTCAAACAAATGAGTACTGACCAATCTAAATCTTCTTGATATAAAAAAATTAATTAAAAAATAAGTTTTGTAACTAAAATATAAAAAAACTCAAAACAATATATAAACATGTTATAAACAATTATAATAATATCGGTAAATATTAATTACTTGGTTTAAATTGAACTAATAATATTCTCTAATTATTAATAATAACTAATAAGAATATTTGCTACAAAAATGTAACGCAAGTTAATTGATGGAAGTTTGAAAAAAGATTTTTTCCAAAATTTTTTCACAAAATTGAAATGCTCAAAGAGCTCACAAATCTATTGTACCGTGCAAAAAGTGCAAGAAATATACAAGTTAAAACCACGCGAATAATCTTTGAACACGATCCATTTGCCAAGACATTGTTTCGTTGAGTTATTTCACTTGCGACTGACAGTGGGATGAGCACGAAGCTCTCAGAGCGTAGCGCCTGCGCCATGCGACAATGAAAGCTCACGCCAAAGAAAATAAGAGTCGACGTCGTCGCCGGCGGATGCAGTAGCGTCAATATAATTTCTCACGACAGTGTGCAATTTCTTTATATATCTATATATACACTCTTGCCCAGCATCCAAATATATCTATGTTTATATCGTCACAGTAATCAGTGACGTCCACCAGCGCTGCTGGGCATTTTGGCTTTTGTTTGTTTCTACCAAAAGAAATAGAGCAGACGCTGTATAGAGTTTCCATGCGTACAAATAACAATAAAGCCCATAATTCTCCGAGATCGGGCGTTCCTTATATCATGATGGTAAGTCAAAGACGTGAGTAAAACAAAAAATCTTTTGCCGACGAAAATAAAAAAGAAAATAAATTAATATATTCTCAAGGGTTATTTAAAGCCCCTTTTATCAAATTTTAGATTTAAACCTATAAAAAGCTACAAAGCTGATCAATCAAAATAAACTGTAATGCAACATCGGATTTTCGAGAAAATGCAGCTCATTAACTGCACTAGAAGCATCGCTATCAGTGCTGCAATAGGTACACTTGCAAAGCATTAATAGCTAATAATCACGGGGGCTTAAGACCGCGCAGCTCAAGAGCTAATCCCAACTGGATAAAATAGCTAATGGTTTATGTAATTGGTTGACAGAGTATTTCTAGTGCAGTAGAATAAACTAGCGATATAACTCAAGAGATCAATGTCTCAATGGATATATGCACTTGAATCGATTGATCGTCACGTGCTCTGACACAAAGCGGACTTTATCTGCTAGACAAGGAAGTTTAAATTGTAATAAATGTTGTATATTTGCACGAGCGTACTTAAAATTTTATAAAAAGAAAACTTTGGTGTAATTTGTAACTCGTAAAAATTTCGTAAATACAAAGGACAAAGCAATTAACGCAATTTACATTAACGTAATTTAACAGGGTTGCACCGTGCGCACTTTATAGTATAATGCATGATCGACTGACGTACACAACTTGAAGAGAGCAACGCAGAACGAGAGGGAAAGAGTCTGAAAACCTCTTAGCTGTTTCATTTTCCGTAAAATTAGTTCTAATTACTTCAAAAGTTTCGCTTTTATACACTTCTGCGGTGTTTATGAATGCCTCTGTGCATAGGTCTCATCAAGGTGATGCAAAAGTTTCTTCTCTTCATCTGAACTCGGTAATAAAATGTGAAGGAACCAAATATATACGCCTTTTCATTTGTAGACTTTTCCCTTTGTCGAGTAATTTTGTACTAATTCAGCCATCTTATATCTTCAGCCGTTTAGAATAATAGGAAATAATAATTTTTTATAGCATGGAATCATAGTTGATAATATAATTAAATGCATTGTTTAGATGAATATGAAATATATCATGTAATTTTCGATCTCGAAATTGCTGATTAACCAGTTGGTAGACTCTGGGGAATTCGTATAATCGCAAGTTTTTTCGCTTAATTCTGATCTGTTTATTCAAAACGTATTTAAGCGAGCAAAAGTTTGAAAATGAAACGCCGAGCAGAATGAAGACGCTAAAATGGCGCGTTCAGTTGTGAGGAACGGAGAGCAAAGTCTAATAAAGACAACGACACGCGTCCTGATGAAAATGCGCACAAAGGGGAAGTACCAAAGTTGAAAATACGTACAGCGCCAAAGAAAATCTGCAGGCTCGTTCTCTCGCTCGCGCGCGCGAGCACGTATACGTGTAAACGTGTGGGTGAAAAAGGGGCAACATGTTTTTGCCCTGGGCTCGACTTATACACATACAGAAAAACGTGTGTACGTGTATATATACATAGATAACGACTTGAAAACCACTTTTGTGAGCCAGCACGGCCTCAAGGATTTATAGCGATGCAACGAGCATGCCGATCTGGCATCGCCGCGCGTCTACAACTTCTTATTCTTTCTTCATCTGCACTTCTCTCTTTCTTTTTCTTTCTCTCGACCGAGCATAAATCATACGCACGAAAACCGAAGATATTCGCTTCTCATCTATATATTTTACATTTCATCTTCGACCGATGCAGCACACCGAACATTGATACTTTGTATTAATAATAATACGCTCACGCAAATATTAATCCTGCGTACATACACGCGCATTCTTCGAACGAGACGTCTTCTGACGCCTTGTCGTCGTCGAGAAAGCTGAATTTGGCAGTAGGCGCGGTGGAATTGACACTTGGCTTATGAGTGCGCGAAAATGGAGGTCGTTATAGCGGCGTCGTCGCCACTGATGGTACCTCAAGAAGGATGAGAAGGTAAGAAGAGAAGTCATTTACATTTGAATTGGAAATCGCGAATTATTTGTCAAGTTGATTTTTTTCCATTTCTCAAACACGTAAATTGCATGATCTTTTGTGTGACGATTTCTTACGTATGCCAGCCCTTATGATTTTGAGTGACTAATGAAATACATCATCACGATGATCCATTGCTTCTATTGAGAAAATTGACTAACGAAGTGTTGCAATCGCTTACCTACAAAAAAAGAGATACATATTAACTGAAGTTATATTATTACAAATTTCATTTAGAGAGTAATAGATTATAAAATATTATAATAGTTATGATTAAAAGCGGGTAAAGATCATGAAAATATCCTGCGACTAATCCATATGAATTCAAACGAAACGTAACGTAACAAAAAAAGTCATTTGGAATGTTGACTGTATACCCATTCCTCTGAACCTTTCGCAAGGAATCTCATTGAAATCTTATGCTCTCTGCTGTTACTGCTGCTGATGCTGCTGGTTCGCGCACACCCCTCACAAGCAGTCTGAGAATTTCTCTCACTCGCTCTTTCTTGCCTCATCTTACGAGCGCGTCAGTGCTGCTGCAGAATGTTAATATCTGAATATTTTGAATTTCTAAACATCAAGGCAAACCCTAATTCAATTCGACATTACTGACCAGGAAGTTCAAAGAATCTACTCTTCCTGACTACGGGTGATTATATTAACTCATGAACAACATTTACAGCGAGCAAAAAGTTTCTCCACTTCGACTCGCTGCTTCTGCTTTTGCTGCTGAACGAAAGGAAGGATGTGCTTACAATGCACGAGGCATTTATAAGAGTACCGCACAGCAGAACGAATTAATATTTTTTAACCAACAGTTCAAATGCAATCATAAATAATACCCATCTCGAAAAATTCAAAGTAGACAACAAAATTGCAGAGGCTTTCACCCGAAGAGTTTGGGCTTACTATACACATACTACAAATACATCATGCAGCTTGTTACAAAAATGGAGGAAAAAAAGAGAAGTATCGTCGGAGATTGAATTAAAAGCCGAAAATTTTGCCTGGCGTGAGTCACGCACACCAGAAAATATATAAAGCGAAGATGCGGCGGCTCCGCTATTGTATGCACAATCACACGCGAGCAAAAGAGTACATATAATGCAGAGGAAAAAAAAGAAGTTCCACTACACAAGGCGACGACGTTGGCGCCAACAGGCTTGTTTATATCGCCTGAGAATCGCCAAACGCGCCCGTCGAAACTGCCACAATTCGCAAATCCACGCCCTGGTCCATTTCTTTCGGCTCGCTCGCGTTAAATCTTTCTTGAAACACGCATACATAAATGCAAACAATCAGCGGGTATTTTCGGCTGGTGCGCTAAAAAATTGCTTATTCGGATTGAACTAAATTTCGATACCCTGCCGTATGATTTTATTTCATGAGGAAATAATGAAAAAAACGAAGAATGTAAAATTACAAAAAAGAAAAGAAAAATTTGTAATACAATTTGACATAGACTCAAATTGGCCTACATGTAAGGGCATATCGTAGCTACCGAGTAAAAGCAAAACTAACTAAAACAGCTTTTGAAAGACTGATCGAGTTTGCTACAAGTCTTGAGAGACGGTTTCATAAAGTCTTATTAGACTAGTAGTTCACTGTATATGTGAAACCCAAACGATATTATGAGACTTTGAATATGGTATATAGTACACCGTACAAGAGAGAAAAAAAGAATAGGTAAAACCGGAGCGGGGTTAAAAAAGTTGGTTATATCATTTGCTTTTATCTACACAAGAGGCTTATCTATACAGCTGTGTGCTGGAGAAATGGAAAGGATTTTCTGAAAAATCCATGCCAGCCGCGGCGGCTCCGAACACAAGTCGAAAAGTTTATTAACGAAATTTCTGAAGAGTTTTGAGCCAAAAAGAAATGCTCCACTATTGCAAACAGGCTCCGACTTTTATTCTCAAGCTACCGAACATGTATATTTATACGCAGATATAGTTGACTAATGAATTTGAAATTTTCAATTACGGTCTGAATTAACCTCATACATACCGAGCAGCGCCAAGAATAAGTAGAGAAACATTTTTTGCTCTGCCGTTCGAAAAGTTTTCTGAGACTTCCGCGCTCAGGTGTACTTATGTATAAAATTTTATTCAAAAGTCGAAAGAATGCATTTAATTGGGCCGAACTGTTATTATTCCGGGAAAAACTTCACGATTTCGAGTATAAATCTCATTTATCAAAAATTATGGCTCAATTCAGTATAGTTTTGGAAGTCAAAGCGCTAGAAAGAATACTTTTCTGATAACATTTTAGATGAAAAAATATATTGAAGCTAATAGGGCACATTGTATTCTCAATGAGGTCACATCGAAGCAAAAATATGATTGATAATGCCGGGTAAAGTCATTCATTCTAACATGGCACATTATATGCATCATATGCACATTTCGATGGCGAAAAAACTGGTTCTCAACTTGGCAACGATGCTGTGGAAAAAAGCAATTATATAAATATACTTTTTATTCCTGTGTATGCATATAGTCACGCGAGGTGTAGTCATAAGCATTGCAAATACGTTAGCTACTTCAAAACGATCCTCATGATTACCTTATCGAAAAAAGCCGTAAACATTCGTTAAAACTTAATTAGATTTCGTAGGGGTAAACTTGTACAGCGAGCGGGTAAGTGCAATTTTTGGCGAGACATAAAAAAGCTGAACACGGTCCTACTAGCGGCTGTACTGATTTAAATTAATTACCTTCGAACTCGCGCCATTTTTAGACTCGATTTATACATGTGAAGTATATATCGCTTACGCGTACGACATAGAATAGAGTGAGAGGTAGTTCGCACGAAGACGAAAAATGCACGTCAATTACAACAGCATCGTATTTTTGATGACACGATGAAGGAGAAAGAAAGTAAAGAAGAACAAGCAGCGAAAAAGTAAAAAAAAACCTCGATTCTCGCTAGGTAGCGACTTGGGCTATACCATAGTCACAACGCACAATTACAATGATAAAATACGATAAACGATATTCGAGTCGGAGATTTTTCAGTAGTAGTAAAAATAAAAATAAAAGTATTTAAGATACATTTAATGGTAGTCGTAACTTTCAAGGCGTGTTCTGTTAATTATAAATAAAAGAAAAAGATTCTCTCTATGCGAGAAAGGTAATCCTGATCGCTCGAACTTTTATGTCGAATAAAGTTAAATCATGTGACTATTTGTGGATTTTTAAATGGTTGTATCTTATTTCCGCACGTTGTATAAATACAGTCAAGCTCTGAAAGACGCTACTACAGTAGCGAGCACGCGACGATCCCATAGCTAGATTAGCTCGAACAATTGACCACCGTGTACGAGCGTTTGTTTTTTAAAAGATCCTCGCATCAACGCATACTTACACGTACGCGTATATGTACTTATAAATATACACACACTTATACGGGTAAAAAGGGAGAGTTTCTGTGTGGGTCTTTAAGCCGATTCTAATGTTGGGTAATGAAAGTCCTTCTCCGCGCCAGAACTGTCAAGCGAATACCGGACCGTGCGCACTTGTAAGTCTTATACGTAGAAGTAAGAAATAAAAAAGAATAAGTCCAAAGGACTCTTTCTACTCGAGCAAGAGGAAAAAAAGGAAAACAGAGACAGATAGGAAGGCAGAACAAAGTCAACAGATTAGAGGAATTATACGACAAATAAAAAGAAACAAGCAAACGAAAATCCGACTTGATTACCTTTAAATTTTTTTTCTCTTTTTCTTTGCATTTTCAAACCCAATAGAGTTTAGTTTTTTTAATAAAAATACAAAGAAAAACGTTTTATAATGCCGTTTTTGCTTTTCAATTTTAATCTTTGTTCAAATTACTCAAGTATTAAAAAGTAATTTGAAAAATTTAATTTCGAAGATTAATTAATATTCATATAGTAGAAAGAGGGGACAGAAAGATTTGGATACACGGCCTTTGCCACGAATATCCATCACATTAGATGCCAATTTTTTTTTTTTTCGCATAGCAATAAAGCTAATCGGGGAGAAAAATGAGATTTTAGCTGCGTACAACTGCCAACTATTATCGGAATAGCTCAAGTAAAAATAAGTAAGTACCGTAGAAGCTATAAAGCTGGGCTGGAAAGTTGGCTCTAGCAAGGGCTTAGAACGACTATACAGCAGTAAGCACACAGGTGACGATAAATCTCAAGCTTAACGAGGCATAAGAAAAGATCAGTGAAGAATATTCGATGCGGGAGACAAATGACGTCTAATGGAGAACGAGAGTGAAAGAGAAGAGGGTATGAGCAATTTAAAAGAATCCGATTTGACGACCGTTCCGATGCTTATCTTTCGTGGCGCAGTCGCGCGCGCGCGCGCGAGTGAGCGAGCGTGCGAAAAAAAGGTGAGAGAAAGACGTTTAATTAATAACAACGCCCATCACGCGAATGACAGCTCGCGAATGAGTAATAGCTATGTGCTGCGCTTGCGCCAACTCCTCTTCATCAAACCGATGCTCTTTTTCATTTCTTTATTAGAAGTCATTAAAGAGGCATATACTCTGTTCGATGCTACAAATGCTCATTTATAAATCTGACTAATTTCTATTAAATAATATCGAAATACGTGTCGATAAATCGACCGTACTCATTGATTAACGCACACGCGCATCAGCATTCTTTGTTTTCTAGCTAGTTGGGGCGTATATTAATTAAGATTTATTTGTACGTGTATGTACGTGAAAACTCAATAGGCGACGACGAGTGACCTCTACGAGCCTTTCTTTTTTTTCGTTTGCGTCACTCACTATATGGTACTCCGTATTGGCACCTTTTCAATGACGTTAGTTCCCTCTAGGCATGTATGTACTTTTTGAAGTTTCGTTTCAATAATAGGCGTGAGAGCGCGCGAGGAGCTTTTTTTTGTTTTTGACATCCTGTAAAAGAGGTTTCTTTGTTTTGACAAATTCGACGTGTCGACGCGAGTTATCGAGCGCACTATTGCGCGATATATATATCTGCCCATACATGTAAACGTGTATACGGCTTTTATTTTTTGACATACAACACGCGTGTGCGAGATGACTCTATTGTATTGTCTCTCGTGGATTTGGAATCTGTTTTCGAGTGAGTTATCGCGGCCGAGTCACGCTGCTGTTAATGGAATCCGTTGTTTTTTCTTTAGAAAAGATGTTTTTGCCGAAAACGTGGACAAATCAATAATTTAATCGCGATATGAGTGAAGAAGCAAGCTTTAGACGCATAAGACAGCGGCGGCTGCACCGAGCACGCGTAAATTATTATAATCAAATTTTATGTCTGCCAAGTACACATTTCGCCATTTCGTTTGTATTGGTGCAATTTCTTTTATTTTAACTGGACTATGTGTGCACTACTGGTTCCCGCAGTTTGAAGTCAGGCAACCGCACACAAAAGTCAATACTTTCCGAGAAGAAGTTCCATGAGTTTGGCTGTAATCCAAGTTGTTCTGCTTTACTGTGTGTCCAGGGTAAATAATGATGAATGTACTAGTATCCCAAGCTTATTCAATCGAGTTCACAGTTATAGAGAAAGTGTAGTACTCAAAATATTTCCCGGTGAAATATTTTTAAGAAATTAAAAATTCGTATCTTCTTGACTCCACCCAAGTTTTTCACTCAAATTAAAAGTAATGATAAGATTATACATTCTCAGTCAGATTACTTTTTAATAAACGCGTAATATTAGCGTATATCCTAAAGTTACAAATGAATTTTCTATTTTGAATAACGAGATTGGATTTAAAACTCAATGTCAATTGATTTACTACAGAAGCTTTGAAAAAAACGATAATTAATTTACACGAGAAAATAAGTAGGTGAAGTATGCCATTTAGGCTCAATCATGTTCCAACGATACATTTTTTTTGGTCTTCATTGAAATTAATTATGGTAGTATATCCCCAAATTGATATTATGGAGAGATTTCGATGAAACTCGGCTTATTTCTATATTTATGCATCAAAAAGACTCTGCCAGATTTTTTGAACCTGGGGTTAGTTCTGAGTTGAGTAATTAGTAATTAATATTTTGCTCATTTAACATGGGTAACATAGGAAAAATTAAAAAAAAGGTTAGAAAATTGAGATTTTTTGCAAATTAAGTAGTATATCGAGGATTTTATCCAAGAGTTGCCTTGCTTATATCCACGTTCGCTCATCCACGAGGAGGTATGCCGGCAAAGACGTATGTCGTCTCGTAAGAGACATGCTGCGGTCGCTAACCGTCCATGATATTAGGTGAGGCGTAAGAGACTCACAAACGAACGTCAGGTCAACGACCGAGCTGCCCTGTCTGCCGTCGAAGGTTGGTGCGAGCAGCACCGCATCAAGGAGAGCGAGCGAGGACATAGGCAGGGTAAACCTTGAAGATCAGAGGACGTGGGCAGGGTTAAACCTTGTAACCACTGGCCCTCTGAACTCCAGGCATTGTCCCCACCGGAACCATCGCTAAACATTACTTCAGTGGGTGCCTTTTACGAGCATTGCTGCTACATCGGTTGTGTCATTCCCTACGTCCCCCATCCACTGCACAGTTACATGCAGTGATTAGGGGTTCAGGAACCAGTAACTCCTTGTCGACGATCCCCGGTCACTATGCGGCGCCAAGACCAGCCGAGTGCCGTACCCACTTTTTCAGGAGCTGTCTTGTCGGAGCTCTCGTCGATCGGAGTCTTCTTGTGGTGGGCCACCTTCTCGCGGTCCGGCGTCTCCTCTTGAGTGAAAGACTCATTTCACCAGTGCCACTTTTGAGAGCCTGGACCACGATTCTCTCGCTTCCGGCACTATCTTCTTGTGAGTCTGGTGAGACTATTTCACCTTCTGTTGCCATCATGTGAGTGTTGTTCTCGCTTCTGGCGCTAACCTCAGAGTCCTATCCTGAGATCAAGATGTTAACGCCATCTTGTGAGTGTGGTTTGTTCACCGTCCGGCTCCGTCTTATGAGTTCTGACTTCGGGTCCGTCTGCCAGTCTCCTTGACCCAGGTCTTTTATTTACAGTGGAATCGGAATCACTTCGGGCCCGAGATTGACCCCACCAGGCGAATAAGTCCCTAGATACAGTTTCAAGCGATGGGGATCGAACCCGAGCCCTAGACGACACTCTCAGATTCAGCAGGCAAGAGGCCTGGGTCTCTTACCAATTGAGCCATCGAGGCGTCCTATGTGTGTGTGTGTGTGTGTGTGTGTGTGTGCGTGTGTTGGGATGGGCGCAGTGATCTCTCGATGACGGTGGTTCGTATCGTTTTAGTTTTGTCATATTTGTTCTAAAAAAACCGATTTTTTAAAATAAAAGTATAGTATATTACTGCCCTAGGCCGCGAAAAACAGAAAAGTCCCAGAGTACGTGTAATTAGTGGCCGAGGCGAAGCCGGCATAGGCCTGTATACTATTTTTCATACACAGTGGCCCGAAAATCGCTCTTCCCGCTTTGCGCAGCGGCAGGGAAGTAGTCACTTTCGGGCCGCTGGTATGAAAATACTTTTTTTTAAGGAAGAGCTTGTAACCTTTGATTTAAGATAAAAAATATAAAGATTTACCGTAGTTTGAAAAGTTACGTTTTGAAAATGAAATTTGGTTTTTATTATTTATTCTTTTTTCTTAGTTTTGTGTTGTTTCGTGTTCCAAATTTATGAATTGTCAAAACATTGTTTATTATTAAAGAAGACTATGTTAGCTCAAACTTAATACGAAATTGGTTAAAATTTATGCTTCATTTGTATTATTAAAAAAAATTTTTTTTTATTAGTGAAAAAAAAATTTTTCTTCTAGTTCTAGTTTGTTTTGGGATCAAAATTTATGATGTGTTGAAACATCGTTTATAAAAAATTATTATGTTAAGATGAAACTCGTTAAAATTTATTTTTATTTTTAATTTTGACCTTCGTAAATCGTTTTTATTGTGTCATGTGTTCATGATGATGGGGGCATGATGACGATACTGTTACGTCCCCAATACAGGGACAAACAGAAGCACACTCGATTATAATTGTAATCGACAAATCAACAAATTCGATTTTAAAAACTCCATTATTTCCATTAGACAGTAATGTCTAACGATAGTTTCGGCGGGAATCATTCCAGAGTTTAGAAGGGCCACTGGTGCAAGAGTTCACCCTGGCCACGTTCTCCTAAAAAAATAACAAAATATTGGCAAGATTTTTTTCCTCATTTGACAAAGACTTCTGCAGAAATACCTTTTTCCAATATTTGAGATATCAATAACTTTTTCTATGTTTCTGTGTTGCATATTGTCAAGGAATATCTTAATTTTTGTCCTCCAAAACCTATTATGACATTAAAATTATATATCAAAGAATAGAAGAACGTTGGCAATTGATTCCACAAACAGAAATAATTTATTATTGAAAATATTTTGTGAACAAATTAGAAAAGATGATATTAATATTTCGAAATTATTTTCAAGTTAAAAAAAAGTACGAGGAAGCTACTTGCCAATACATTGGCAGCGGCTTTTATTTTGTAAGACTACGTACCCTACCTGTCTTTAAAAAGTACAAAATAAAGAAACTGATTCCCAAGTTTGTTACTTCTACGAGAGTTATTCAAATAACATTTCTGGAATTTTATAACTTCTCTTTGTTTACATCATAAAAGAAAGAGAAACAATGCTTCCATGCATGCTTACGTGTAATGTATAATAATGTCAGCAGCAAAAGTTAAAAAATCGAGTTATGGTTTTGAACGAGAGTTTGTATGTTAAAATCCAAGATAGGACTTCCTAAATATCTAGCTTCTGCAAATGATTTACTTACGTCTAAAATTAAAAAATTTTTAAATTTAACTCCAATTTTTCATTTTTCATAAATTGAAAATTTGTGCATGAATATTTTATAAAAATTATTAACTCGATACTATATTGATATAAACCACCAACGTAAGCCTGAGAATTTACTTTCTTTGGATTACTTGTTGAATAAAGTGAAATAGCTCGTGTTTAAAAAAATAATTTTACTATCCATGACACGATGATAGTTTTAAAAAATGCACGCAACCACTGAACTTGGATTATTTTCTTAAAAACTTAATACAGTATATTATCTAGAACATTTTATTCGAGATAATGACGCTTTATTTTATTCTTGAATAAATTAAAGTTGTGTCAAAGCTGTTGATGACACTCGGTTTGAAAGTCACGCGTTTGCAACAAGCGCTTGGGTACTGTATATACGTAGAGAATGCTCTCCATTTGAAGTTAGCAAAGTTTAGCTATAAACAGTACTAACCAGAATTTCATAAATTCAAAGTTCTATATCAATTTCTTCTCTCGTTGTAAATTGTAACTCATTATCAAGCAAGTATATTTGCAAAAACGACTTAAGTAACAGCTGCACATACACGCCGGTACGATGAATTTGAAAGTATTTATCTAAAACTCTTGGTGCCAGGGAAATGTCAGAACTGCTTTGTTCTAGAAAAGCTCTAGTTTGAACCTTTAATGATATTCACGATAAAGTTAAATAACAAAACATACCCAAACCACATCATCATACTCGATTTGAAATTAACGTGAAACATCTAACTTTGATTCATAGTATAAAATATTTGTGTAGTCAAATATTTGAAAATGAAACGTACCCTGCAGAGTCAGAATAGTATATTACTGCCCTAGGCCGCGAAAAACAGAAAAGTCCCAGAGTACGTGTAATTAGTGGCCGAGGCGAAGCCGAGGCCGATAAACACGTGCTCTGGGGCTTTCTTTTTTCACGGCATAGGCCTGTATACTATTTTTCATACATAGTGGCCAGAAAATAGCTCTTCTCGTTTTGCGCAGCGGCCGAGAAGTAGTCACTTTCTGGCCGCTGGTATGAAAATGTATAATTATCAGAAATAAGGTTTAAAAAAATTAGGGATAGGTAAATCTCTTCAATGGAGCTTACAAAGTAAAAAAATGAAATGTAACTGCTAGACGAGGGGTAGGAGCGCGCAACTTTTACATATATGTGCGGAAGAAGTAAACGTGTGTGCTTGCGCAAGCTCTGTGGCGCGACTAGCCTGGCGCAAAGTTTAAATTGCGATCGCTCGTCGATAAGCAAACGTTCGTTCGAGCGTGTGCGATTCGTTTTCCTGCGCGGGCGCGCGCCTTTGAGAGACCGCGCGTGCTGCTGTTGCCGCTGCTGCTCCTGCAGTCTGTCTGTCTGTGTACATTCGTGGCCACTTTGGCAAACTGCAGACGATGTTTTCCTTTTTTTCTTTCTTTCCGTGCTCTTTCTTTTCATTTCTTGCTCGGTTAGTTCGGCTGCGTGTGCGAGAGTGTATGCGGAGACTAAAGCGACCATCCAGCGACGATGTATGTGTGCGTGTACATATAGAGTTGCTTACTTTGATTTGTGCGAACACACGTGTATGCGCGGACTCTAAGGGAGAGAGAGATCAATTTACTATGACCAAATGTATTCGCGTTTATTTGCCGATACGTCTATACACTTAAACTTTTCATTTAAAGTTTACAATGTTAAGGCTGATTGGGCACGCTCGCAAATGTCTAGGGGCACGTGTACGTTTATACGCATTTAATATACAGTGGGCGTCATTCAATCGATACTATTATGCCTTCGTTTTAACGTCGTCCTTGCGTTAGTTTTCGTTGTCGTCATTATTACGGAGCGCATACACATATATACAGATACCGCTCGGGCTATATCGCGATGCGCGTACAAGTACGTGCTTTTATACTATCAGGTATCATAAGCAATGACTGCACTACACGTCGAAGGCAGAACGCAATATTAGCTTCCTATTCTCTTTCTTTTTATTCGCCTGCGTTAGTACATGTTTATGTAAGCGCGAATGTATGCGCGCAACAAAACAATATCCTGCAGAGCTCTCTTTCTCTCTCTCTCTCTCTCTATCTCTCTCTCGCGCACGCAGCACTGATAGCGGACACCGAAAGAGAAAGAGAGGCGCTCTCGGCCTCTCGTACTCCCTTATCGGGTTCGTAAACTACGATAGAAAATGCAAACATCCGAGAGCGTGTTAACACGTTTTGCGCCTTGTAAATACCAAACGCATGTATACACCGATGCAGTTCGAGTTCACGCGCTAAGCAAAATCGTTTTCGTGCTCTACACGCGCACACACATATGAATACATGTGCTAACGCTTGCGCATATCATCTGTTCGTGTAGCACATGATATGGATGTAGCTCGCTAAGCTTATAGTCGATGTGCTCTCTCTCTCTCTTTTGGAATATCCGCCGACACACAAGCTCTGCTACTTATTGTTCGGCATTCCGGAGGTCTTGGTCATCTTTATTGAAATGCCGGGTTTAAATTAGACTTTTTATAATCTTTTGCGTGATCGTGATAATTTAATTGGGTAAACTGAATGACTCGCGCACACGCCCGTTGACCCAATTATTGTACGGATATATGAAATTTGCGTCGATGGTAAACATTGTGTAAAGTTAATTTTTAAAAATGAAAACTTCGCAGGAAACAGTATACGGATGATATATTTTATGCTTTTAACCTAATGAAAGCATACATTATTTACGGATATTTTTATTCTCAATACCCTATACATTATTTTTCCGGGTAAAAGTAAAAAGCTTGCTTCGCACTGACAAGAAAATTATTTAGACGTTTTATAAGGTTTGCAGCGCGAAAGAGTCAACATTTTATTTTTTTATTATGTAGAGGATCGAATAAAAATCTTCTTCGTTTCTCGTATCAGAAACGAGAAGTTCATCTTTTATCGTGTCTTCCGTGCTTTAACAAGCAAGAGTATGAATCGGGCAAAATTGAAAACTATTGGCAGATTTTGTGAATGTAACATTGGAGAGAAAAAATAAAGTGCATTTTTGAAAATGAAAATGAGACAATTTTAGTAACTTTCTCAACTTAAATTTTAATAAATCAAAAGTAATTCGTAAATAAATGATGAATAAGCATTAGTTTTTGTTCAAACGTTCAAAAAAAATAAGGGAAAAGGAATTTTATAATATTTTCTCGATAAATAATGTCTTGTAGTTAAACTGGAAGGATAATAATTAAGTTTAACACATCATAGGAGAATAAAGAATTTTATGTACATATAATATTGATATATTGTACGAATTTTGATAAAGTACAAAAAGAATTTTGGAAGTATACTTGGGAGCATCTCGAATTTCAAATAAATATATTATGAATTCTCAAATTTGACACGAACTTCCGAATTTCTGCGTAATTAAGTACATGTAATAAACAAATTGATTTATTGAACTGAATATTGTCCAGAAAAAAAGTAAAAAATCAGAATTCACGGGTTTTCCCAACCGATCAAATTCTGCGCTTATGACATGATACATTAATGTAAACCTGCTTCGTTGCATTAAAATATAATATACAATTGCATAAGGTAGGTGTGCAGAGTCGTAGCTATAAGTTTTATGTTTTTTTTCCTTTAAACAAGATTCCATTACCGATGCGTGGTAGATTCTGTGCTGCATTATTGTTATTTGCATTTAGATGCGTAGGTGTATTGGATATTTGTATGTATGATTTTTTTATATAAACTAGCACGGAAGAGGTGGAGTTAAATGTAATAAGAAAAGCAATGATTGAAGCAGGCAATCTTTAAACAAAGAAGTTTAATCTCATTACGGATAAAGAAAAATTTCGAAAACATAAAGCTGAAGCTTGCAAAAAATGTTTTAATGTTTTCAGAGTTCCAAGTTAATAATTTGTGAAACTCATTAAAAATATATCATAAAAATGATTCAACTAATGCTCGAAAATACTGGCATTTCATCAGTCATGAATATTGCTTCAATTTTAAAAGAAAAATGCCGATTTGTAACATGCACGACTTTGATGTATTTTAAAAGCATCATAACTTAAATTTTTTCGTTACTGATATGCACATGGGAAAGAGAAAAGAAAGGAAACAATGACCCTAAGATGAGGTTCACCCACGAGAGACCTCCAAAAATGATCGGTAAAAAAAAGAAGAAAAATTAACCTTCGTGCAAAAGTATCATACATAATATACTGCAAAAGCATAAGAAATTCAGCCTTAAGGTGATAAAACGTGTCCGTGTCGAAGCGCAGCAATCACGGTTATAATATCGATTGAGAAAGTGTTGGTATTGAGGGAGAAAGGCGATCCTCTTTTACGAGAATAACGAAGGGGATGAAGTGATCTTTTTCAAGCGGCGCGAGAGATTCATTCGTTTCACGCGAAAAAGTATACAGATATACGTACGGCTACGAGCGAAGCGAGCAAGACAAAATAAAGAAAACGACGTCGACTAAAAAAAAGAATATGTAAGGTTTTATGCACGCGAGTATATTATATACGTGCACGGTGCACGCTTGACCTTTTTAGCCGCGGCAACGAAACTCTCTCGGAATGCCACGGGAGTCTTCTCCTCTCGCACACACGCGACACTTCGTGAGAGCTTTGTTCATCGCGCGACAATAGGCCCCGTGTATATGTAGCATCCATATAGCATCCAATACGTGTATAGATATATACGTGCAGTGCGTCTCTCGTTTTTGTTCATTATTATATAGCCAAGCATTATATACACTTACGATGGAGTCGTATAATATTTTTCATACGACGATTTATAATGCAAAGCTCCTTCGCATGGGTTTATTCTGATGTATACAGCGAGCACGCGTGCCTCGTATTGTTGCTGCCGCTGCGGCTGTTGCACGCCCCCCGTATATACTCCTTTTTCCAACCGTGAAGCCGCATTTTGAGCCACTGAATTTGCTCGCCCCGCATGCTCATATGTATTTTATATTCGTGCCTGCTTCTTTTTTGCCGATTGCTTCTTCTTCTTCGTCTTCGTCTTCTCATTCTGCGTATATACATTTTATCGATTTATAGAGTGGCCGTATTTTTCGATAAGATACCGTTACTTGCAGTTTATTGCTTATGCATACGCGCAAACGAACATCTGACGCACAGTTGTTGACAGGAGCCGCGGCGCATTCAATGATGAACGCTCATAAAGTAAGAATAATGTGATATCGCTTTTAATTTGAAAAATATAAATTATACTTTTTGATTGTTTGTTAGTACGTTTAAATTCAACGTTTTACTTTCATAGAACTATTTTAAAACGATATGAGATCGGTATCAAACAACTAATAATTTATGAAAATGAATTCGATTTCATTTAAAGTTAATTTAAAGTACAAATCGAATAGTTTCAAAGAAAATACGTTTTCAAAAAGTTTAACCGAAAGAAGAAAATTACACGAGTGGGAAGCTGAAAGAAAGAAAAGAAGGAGGAGAAGTGAGAGAAAGAGTAAACAAATAAGATACGTGAGTAGGTATAATATAGCCTTAAACAAATATATCAATCAATCCTTCTTACAATTTGTCTCGTATTCAACGATTCTCTGCCTTTCTCCCTTCCTTTCTCTTTTTCTCAATCATCTCTTCTTTCCGAAGCCGTGAGCAAAGTACGCGTACGGATCTCTATATATAATACGCGCTCGCGTATGCGCGCCTGCATAAAGGAAATAAAAGACTCGCGTGTATATATATGCGTGAACGAAACGAAACGAAGAGAGTAGAAAAAAAGGAAAAGGACGAGGTTTCGCGAACTTCTCCGATCTGCGCGCAGCTATCCCGAGGGCCAGAAATAATGAATGGTATATATTCACCGCAGGTATATGCTATGGGTATATTCACGCGAGTGCAACGCGCCACGCTAAGAAAAAGCATACCAACATTTATATACACGTGTAGATTTTTCGCGTTCTTTCATACCTAAAGCAATTGAGGCGCAATCGTACATATACATAAACACGCTCGTAGACCAAGTCAAAAGCTTTGAAATTCCATTGGCAAAAGTCATTTTCATCATAAATGTCTAGGCGTTATAGGTGTGCGCCCACACCAATTATTCCTGTCGTTATTATTTGTACGCAAGCGGAATCGATACTATGATATTACGATGCAACATAGACGAGGAAAATCTTGCGCGTGTTTGCTGAAAAGTCGCTGCAAAACATGTTATGCCGCACCAGGCTGTAGATGCGAAGAAATAAAGAAAGATGCAACGCTTATACACTCGGTCTCAGTTGAAAATAAATCCTACAAAGGAAGAAACGAACATTTGGCAAAATTTACGTGCATGCGATTCACGGATATGGTTTATACATGCACACACTCGCACACACACATCTCTATACATGCAAGTATGCGCCAGTGTAGGTATAATAATGCACATACTTGCATTGGCTGTACCAGTCCGTATAGTTGCACATATATGCACAAACCGTTTGCTCGGCATGTTGTGTTGTTTTTTTTAATCTTATGTTGTTTCTTCGAGGCGCTTATTACCAAATGATTGAATACGCGGGGATTGCTGAAATGACACGCGTGTGTGCGCCCTCATCAGCATCAGGAGCAGCAGCAGCAGCAGCAGCGCACAATGTAGCCCGTACACGAGAGGAGGCGAAGAATTAACGGGCTCGAAACGAACGCAAATGGCGAGGATATATGAAACGAGCTTCGTTTCGCAGACATGATGGGCCTGCATGTTGTGTGATGAGAGTGAAAAAAAACGCCGATCGCCGCCGAGCCAATTTAAAAAATTGCCACCAGAGAGAAAGAGAGAGAGAGAGAGAGAGAGAGAGAGAGTATGTACACGATACAGAAAGAGAGTACAACAGAGTACAACATACAGTGTGCAACGTGTGCAAACCAAACGTGGCCATGTATGTGTGCATGTATGTAAGGAAGGAATGACGAGTTGCATTTCTATTCGAAATTCTTCCGGATGATGTACGAAGGATGAACCGCCCGTTAGCAAATTGAAAAGAATCTTAAACATCAGAAAAGACCGTGAATCATTGTGGATTGGCCTCGTGTCGACTTGCAGAGATCGCTTGGCGAGATTACTCTAATTTTCGTCATGCTAATGACTCGCAACATTATTGGCTAAAAAATAATGCCCGATTTTGCTCGACATTTATTCGACTTTCACAAGATCAGGGCAGACAGTAACAGTAGGAGCATACTGGAAAAGTGTTATTTACGATGGATTAAGAGTGATAGTTTGTGAAAACAAGCAAATAACAAATAATCATCATATAACGTGGAAATGAAGCAATGTTGATTTAAAAAGTATAAGGTTTAACGAAAATCGAAATTTTTGACTATTATGAAATTGATGAAAACAAAATATTAAACACTATGCGCAGATAAGGCAATTCAGAGCTTTTGGAGTACTGCGCATGTTTGTGACCTTATCTGCGATGTGCCTGTTGAAATAACAGGTGGTCAGTTATAAAACAACGATTCGTCTGGCAGGCCAGTGCGACATTGGTTTACTGATAATACCTCGTGCAAAAGCTGACGTGCATTACCACCCAAATTGTACTGAAAACTCGTTTCTGCGCTCTTATTGATACTGGGTCAATTTTGTAATTTTGCAGGAATCGATTCCTTTTGGAATTTTATGCATGCGTATACACAAACTGTATGTGTGTACGCGATATGAAAGAGCAAACTTTTTTCTGCTTGTCCCTCGTATTTTGGTAAATACGATTAAAAAAAACGACGCTATCATAATAAAGATGAGATAATGAGTAAAATTAAAGAGGATTATGCGTTTCATTCAAAATCATATGGAACTGTAAAAAAATATTGTGAGAAATTTTGATTCATGAAACAAAATTTCATAAACTATAGACGACGATAAACTAGTGTTACCAAAAAGAGTAGTAATAATAATAATAATAATAATAATAATAATAATAATAATGTTGGAGGATTTACAACAGGGCAAATTCAAAATGATGGACATAANATAAACATAATAATAATAATAATAATAAATAAATAAATGAATAAATAAATAAATAATAACGATAACATATTACTATAAGGTTTGTTGAACTTAAAATTGTTCTCTAGTTTTAAAAATATTACTGAGCCTTTATCAAATCTTTATTTAATTGTTTAGAATGCATAACAACTTCTTTTTGCATTATTACAAAAAGGCAAGTTTCAATATAAATTATTTAAAATAAATATTAAAATATTTTATTTTCATTCTTACCATTCAATTTATATGTGTTTCTTTCATAATAGTATAATAAATCAAATATACCATCTACTTAGAGATAAGTAAAATAATAAAAAAAATACCAACATCAAGCTTTCGTAAATAGGAGCAGTTAATTTGTTATTGTGGAATACTCTAAACATTTTAAATCTTCAATTATGTAGGGAACATGACTCAAGAGACTCTTCTCTGTTCAAAAATATGATTTATGCATATCTCGCAAATCACATAATACAGCAGACTTTTTACACTCGATTTTTGGGGCCGTACACAACGAAAATCAGTATTTCTGATTCATTGGCTCATAAAATGTCAGTTTGTGTTAAAAATTTTAAATCGAATTTTTTTATGATCATGCAAGTACAAGCTTAAAAAATAGTTTACAGGTTCCAAAATTATTAAAAAGTTAAAAAATCTACGCAAATAAAAGCAATACCTATTATGCATTTGAAACTATGAAATCACGGAATTGAGGCCTCCTACACATCTTCGGGACGTACATAATTATCAGCGCAATGTTAGTTAATGTTATAATGGCGTAGATCCATCTGATTGCATCTAATCAATTGTTTTACGTAAATTATCTTATGCGGCATTTTGAGAATTATTCTTAGTAGTATTTACTAGGTAGTTTAATTCTTTGAGTATATTGTATGAAAAGTATATAAAAGCAATATAAAAAAATTTTAAAATACGAAAAAAAATTTTCAATTTTCCTGAGTACGCTTATGAGGTATACAGTGCGCATTGATCCAAGACAACACCGGAGTTCAATGAAAAATTCAAAATTCTTTTGATAGGAATTTATCAATACCTCTAAAATTTCATCAACAAAACTATTATGCCCAACTCTCGAAATTTGTAGAATATTCTTGTTATATGGTATATGTCCAAAAACTTTTCAAGATGAAGTTATGAAATCTGTCACCGGTACAAAATTTTTCATTGTCATAACTTATCATTTTTTTCTGTGCCATTTTGTTTGCTATATTGGGTTTTCAATTCTTGTATATTCAATGTATTGTATTAAAGGTGTTTAATAAGTACTTCAGAGAGCAGCTCCCTAATTGAGGCTGCTGATTCTCGTTGAATACCATAATCTTTAGAATTTTTTTTCTTGATATGAATTACCATTGTATTTAATGAATATTCATATTCGATACTGAGAGACCCAATTCGTCATCTCTCTTACATTATCAAAGTTGACTAATTTTACAAAGACAAACGATTCGATATCTGAATAATGAACCAGCGTCGAATGAATAAAGGAGAAAGAGATGAAACGAAATCGATGGCTTATCAATTTATCAGCTCCTAACTCTCCCTCCTCATCCTTTGCATTCGTTCAATTTAAAATTGTCTGGTTGGTCAATGAAAGTCGACTGAGCTACTGACAACCACTTTAATTCCTCACACTCTTTATGTAACTACCACTTATTGGTTTGTGCCGAAGTGAGTTTTTTTCTATCGATCAATTCCTACCTTCACAAATCCAACTGAACTAAATCAATCGATAAAAAATTTAGTTCGCTGTAAGGATATTTATAATTTTTACTTCAACCAATTCAAGTAAAAAAGGAAAACAAAAAAACTACACCTCTTTAGTAATTGAAAAGTTTCATAAATTTGTCCGTCGATCTTTTAAAATTTTTAATTATAACATATTTATAAGTTAATTTCGCGATATATTATAATGGTTTAAAGGCTTTGTTCAAAATTTTATACAATAAATATAATTTTTAATTAGCTTTTTAATAGATGAAAACATTCAAAAAGCATAAAATCCATCCCTTACCAGTAAATGAAACATTTTATCCAGTGTATGATACATGTAATAATTATTGAATAAAGTCTTTTTATCATCATTTTCATTTAATTCAATTTTTTCTCGCTTTACTTTTATTTAATCGGGGTCTGAATCGTTTAACAGTAGTTAATGAAATACAAAGAAAAAATAAAAATTGCATCAGTGTTTCAGAGCAATAAAACAGAGGGCACCATAGAACCATTTTTCTAAATTCAGAATATAAAAAAAGATAGAATAAGTTCACATTTTTGTGCTCTATCTGAAAGTAGGAATGTTGAAGACTATTGCATAATTTTATCAACCATATCCCATTTTAGAATTATTAATTAATTTTAATTTATAAATAACGTTTCATTCACTGGCACGTTTTAGATTACTGGTTGTTTGACTCTACTAAAAATTTATCTAAAAAATATTTCGTATAGAACAAAGATTTAATGAAAAATTATTTTAATCAATGAACATTTTTATTCGATTATTCGAAAATGTGTAAAGTATAACTACTTTTGAATTACTAATTTTGATAAGTACAACTAATTTTGAATAACGATCGACCTCTCTATACGTTTTATTCAAACCATTTGGAAATTGTTTTCTCAACTTCTTATTTTACAAAATGACGTTTCCGTGCCATAAACAATGTTCGTCTCAACTTATACAAATGGTAAATAATATACCAACAAAGCTCCCGTAGTTGGATATTACACCGATCAAATTCAGCGATAAGTTGTTTTAATGAGCTTGACTATGCATCACACATAAAAATTAAGTACATGTAATAATGTGCATGCATGTAACCGAATATATTCCAAGTGGAAAATCCCCCATCCGCGTTCACTTATGTATACATGGCTATATAATGTGCATGTAAATATCACACAACAGGGTATATGGTAAGTGAGTGTAATATAGCGCGTGAGAGAGAGAGAGAGAGAGAGAGAGAGAGACAAGGGGTAGCAGGGGGAAAGAGAGAGATAGTCATCCGACGCAGTACAACGTCAAATCGCATGCGTCCGATTACCACGGATATTACGCGCACTTATCATTGCATCGAGTACCGACTACTATCTAGCCTGAGGATATAGAGCTTCAAGCTATATACTCGACTTTCCTTGACTGTCGATATTTTGAATTAATGCCGTCCATAAATATTGCTCAGCGGCAATATCCGATGCGTGCAAAAATCCCAGACACGTTACATGCAGAAATACTATCGTACCGTATACTGCTGCTCCTGGTCAGCTGCTGCGCTCTTGCTGCTTTATTAAATTATTAGCTATTATTAGTATTTCTGCTCGTTGTAATGACTGTTATTAGGAATAAAATTCGAAATACTTACCTGACTGTATGCAGCGAGCTCTGCGCGATAAGATGCGCCATAAAGAGATCGTAAAGTATCGAGCGCTTAGGCATACTACAGTAGTATATTTCTATTAAGAATGTGCATGCGCACGATTTGGTACCATCGTTGTATCGATAAATTATCGATCTCCTTTCGTAAATAAAATTTCGGAATCGAATCCTCTCAAGACGTGAAAGTTATTTTGTGCTCTATCGTACATAAACATGCATTAGAACGATCATCAATTCACGTATTTTGGGAGATTATAATTTACTATTTAATTCGTTCAAAGATACTCGAAATTAATAATGCAAGTGATAAAAGTCATCGTGCAGATTATTATACTAGGAGAGCTAACAAATATAGTTTTGTTCGAATGAAGAAGTATTTTCTTTTCATGACATATATATCTGCCGAGAGATTTATATTCGCAACAATGTCTTTTTTTATCTGTGTTCATAATACTTGCATTTTTTGTACAAAAAATCTATAAATATAGGCTATTTTACTTTGCAACTTGAAATTATAATCGGATTAATTTATTCCAGACAGCATAATATTGAGACAGAGTAGTAACAGTAGCAAAGATGAGATAATTCTACTGCGAATACCCACTCTTACTTTCATCTTCCAGAGAGATTTGATGAAATTTTGAGGCTTTTCATGCGCGCAATATAAGAGATAATGAAGCGCACTTTATTGACTTTTCATTTTTATTGAGTTAATTCAACAAGATTATTATATGCATATTACAAAACTTCAGCAGACTCTGCACCGTTAGAAATATCATCTATTATGTTTATCTTTCATAACTATGAGATAAGAAATATTCACATAAATAGTACATTACGTAACTGAGGCGGGTTGCATTGACACGAGTGCAAGATTGACAACCACCTCAGTTACGTCTAGTTTTTTTCATCATCGAGTGCATGAAGTCGATTCGAAGATTTTCCCGCACGGTGCAGCATGCGGAAAATAGCACTTTCCGCACGCTTTGATGAAAAACCTATTTTTTTCGCTCAGTGCAAAATTTTAAGCGAGAGCTATGTAGTCTTGAATTGGAATTTAGATAAGATGATTTTCTATGAATATTGTAATTTCTCTAAATCTACATTAAATTTAATGATATCGTGATTACGGTTGGAAAAATGAAAAAGATGAAGCAAATTTTATTAACGATAGCTCATTTTTAATTTATTGAACGCGTACATTATCAGGAAGATAAAGTCACGAAGTTTCAAACCTGCCCTATGATAAATCTTAATTAGCTGGTAAAACCCCAGTTTCCGTTCACGCGATCAAATAAATCGCTTGGCGGTTTAAAACAGATCATTGGAAATATCTCAATTTTTTATGAAAAAGAAAGCAAAAACAGAAACTAGTTAGATAAAAAAGAACAAACGATGATTTTGCGTTACTAAATGTACGACAGGATACTCAGTCGCATCATTCTTTTACAAAATACGTAACACAGAATTAGCATGCACGTCAATAACGCAGTGCGGGATATGCGCGATGAAGAAGAATGAAAAAAAAATACCACCAGAGAAAGAGAAATCGAAAATCAGAGGATCCTTTATTCAAGAAGAAGAAGTAGAGAAACGAATGAGATTGATGTGGTCGTTTTATTGGCTTACAGAGAGGCGCAAGCGCCGTCGCTCATTCTCTCACTTTTATATATATTTACCTTTCACGCACGATTCTCATGCTGCTGTGCAGCGCGGGCGCTTTATTGCGTTCTTCGTTTTGGACAATCTTGCCAACACACATTCTTGGTTAGATCAAAAATAAACGAGTACAGGGCGCACACATCAGGCGATCGAGAAGAGACAGAAGATTAATTTTCTTTCGAAACGAATTAAAATGTCTTGAGCGATTTGCAGGAAAAAATCAAAAGTTACGCGAATTCTTCTGCAAGTGTGAATCGAATGATTTTTTTTTATTTTTCATACAGGAGCTTAACTTTGAACAATAACAGACCCGTCAAGAGCTTATCATGAATATATTATGCATATTGTTAAGGGAGAGGGCATTAAGCGAAAATATCAACAGATTAAGAAGTGTGTTTTCAAGCATGAATGCATCAAAATGATAAATGCGCATATACGTACTTACACTTGTGTCAAAGTATTGGATGAAAATTGTTTGTATGTGTGTGTGAGTGTGAGTGTACGTGTGAGATAAGATGCTGCCCTTGCAACTATATTTCTTGGATTAAAGTCCGTGCTTCTGCATAGTTTGCCTGTATATTAAATTATTTCAACTTGCATACAACACCTGCAGCTGTATTAGTATTAACACGTAAAAGAAACGCTTGAAACGATCTGAATCCTGATTAATGCACCTGCTAATTCAAGCAAATAATATTGCTACCTCGCTTCTCTATACATTCACGACGGTATGTTTACCAAAAAAATTTACCGAACCATTTCAATCATTGGCGTACGATTGCAGTAAGGATGGGACATGTTTATTCTTTATCTGACGTATATGCTTGTTTTACATTCGAGCCATAAAATATTCACGTTGACTTTGATGGCTGCTTTCGCCCCTTTTGAGTAATGCCTACTGCATTAATCGATAAAATGGATTGCGCACACGCCAATCATTTTGGAAAGTCAGCGTCATTGGAACAATATGAACACTCGTGCAAATACACGATACACGTTCCAAAGTCGTACGTAACTCGATTTTATAATCAGCCGCGCAAAATATGAATTATAAAAAATCATCGCTTCCTGCACGGCACTATAGGAACATGCAAGTAGAGTCAAAAATTTAATTAAATTCATAGATGTATGTATGTATATAAAACAAGGCTAGCTTTAAAAGCCCACATGCAGTTCGTAAAGCTATACTCATGTAAATATGACATGAGCGCCAGAGAAATTCTCGTGGCGTCGCATCACTTTCGAATTTCGCGTCTCAATAAACATCCATAATCAAACGTTAATGCATGTGCCAGCGATTCGTGCAGTTGAATTGTACATCACGATATTACAACTGATATTCGCACACACATGCACGCGTGCCTCCCTCAGAATTGGCTGCGACGCTATACGTAATATATGTGTACATGGCGGGATGCAATGCCGTCAATATAAACGTGTCTACATGAGCTAACGTATCAAGGAATTCCCTCGATGATGCAGAGAAAGCGATACGAATGCAAATGTTTCGAGCAACCAATTTGATTTTTTCAAGCGTTCAGTCAAAGGAGTAAGCTTGACAAAAATTCCGTTTTTCGTTTATTAATTGTTGAAAAGGAAAATCAATGAAATCAATTATAAATTAATGTTACGAAAATGTTTATAATTCAAAACGTTGAAGACACTTTTCACCTTTTAATTAAAACTATTTTTCATTTGTTATTGAACTCTTCATTTGATTGTTATATGTTGAAAATCATTAACTAACATATATTATGACAAAAGCATCAAATCTCTGCCAGATAATATTATATGAATCAATTATATTCGTAACTTTGTTCTCGACAAATATTACGATAAAGTGATCTATTATGTCTATTCGGTATATCTATTCAAATATGACTATTCAGTAGTGAAAGTAAAATTTAGTCAGACATAGAGAGCACTATCAACATGTTGAAGAGCAAACTAGAATTGTTATCCATATCTCTATACATAATATTTTGATTACACAACAATAAAATTCACACGATGCCGAGTAGAATAAAATTGCCAGTATGATTATCATGACCACGTCAAAGGCTTTAATTTTCTCTGCATTTCGTGCCATGTAATCTGCATTCGTTTATTGACTCAGCCTTTTCTGTTCCCAGCACTTGATTAAGCTACCCAACTTTTTTTGCGACCCTCGTTATTTTAGCCGTACGAATCTTGATATGGTGAACTCCTCGCTGGAAAATATGAGGCTGAAACTTTTTGGTCGCTCGCGCGCATTAATAACTCTAAAAGCGTAAATTGAATTCATCTTCTCGATATTTGCAGTATAAAACGTACGGGATAGCTGCAGAAGTCGGGTGTGCGGAAAAGTTTCATAGCCTCCTATGAAACGTATGAGTGCAGATGAGTGTTCGAAAGGGAGAAAGCTGTCAGTGTAAGGAGGGCTGACAGTAGAAAACAGAAACTTCGTAGGGGCTCGATCAGGCGCAAGCCACTATTTAATATGCAAATCACTGATTCCCTGTCTTTTCAAATGTCTGCTCTGAGGGTAGATGAGAGGGAAATACAGAGGACACACATGCGGGCCCTGAGGGTGAAAGGTAGATCTATTTAACGAACCATGTACTTCGATGCCACACTTGCAACTCTAGGTGTCTCTGAATATTCCGATGAGTCATTTCAAATGACTGTTGGGGCTGAATTGCGTGTTTGTACTATAATTATTGCGTAATATATGTAGGAATGTGTAACTGACAAGTGTCCAGATGAAATCAGATGTTGTAATAATGAATTAATTAGAAGCATAATATCAGTATACATCAATTGATTGTCACAGTTGAAGTGTTGGTTATATTTACTGCGATGATAATCGAACGGAAAATCCTTTTTAAATTTCTTTGTGACAAATCTAAATATTATTGAATTTTTAAAGATTCAGTCAAATTAAATATATTTTTTAAATGAGAAATTATGAGCATATCTTCAAAAATATTTTCATCAAAAACATTTACATACTTTGAACTAAAAACCAAAGAACGAAATATTTGTTACGCAATTTTTCATCATATAGGGTAATTGAACCAGTGATTGACCACTTTCCATCAGTAAATGACCACTTTTAAATATGTAGTATTTATACTTTTTTCTTGTTATATGGTGAGCAGCTAACAAAGAAAAGAAGATACATTGTTTACTAGACAATTACATAGCGTACAAATAGAATATAAATAGAAAAACAGTCCAAGGAATAGTAGTTATAAAGTAAATTAGGACTATCATAAATTATTTACTTAACGAAAATGTGTGTAGAGTGTACTTGTGTATCTTGTCCTGGATGCAAAGAAAATATTTGAGCTTATAATTGCTTTTTGAGCAGTCATTTTAATACCATATCTAAGACTTTGAAAATTTGTTTTTTAAATAACTTTTCATAAGTAACGAGTAAGCTATTTGATTTAAAGTTTTTCAAGTTTGTTATACTTCATTAAAACAAAATAAACACAAATATTTTCCTGTTGGTCAAATTTTATAAATTTTTTTATGTATTGCGGTAATTTGCTACATTGTACGTTAAAAAAAAGTAATTATTCGTTTGTAACTGAAATCACGTAGTTGAATTCGATTTTGTGAATAAATAAATAAAGTTAAATTATTGCTATGATTTGAAACTTTGGCTGGACCTGCGAAGAATTTTATTTATAAAATTTGTTTCATGCATTTATATGCTGTGAATTATAACGTAAGATTAAAAAATCATCGAATTATTCGGCTCGAATAGTTTCTTATCTTTTAAATTTCTAAAAATTTCGAATTTCGCATCGAATTAAAAATTTATTTGAATTCGTGAACGCGAAAAGAACATAATAGCTATACCACTGACATGAGCACGTGTAGTATAGCAACCGGTTGGCGCCGCACTGCTCATAAAACGTCTGCTACACATTGAGTAGCTGTAAAACAGAAAGTGGAGGAGAAAGAGAGAAAAATAGAGGCAAAGGATCCACGATTCTGAATACTGTTGATAACCGTCATAACTTTCCTTTGAATACATAGTAAATAATTGTTACACTCCATGATTTTTATTTTTTTTTCTATTAAAATTATTTATCTATAATATAACTCATTATGATGTTAAAATTACAGAGACTCTGAAGCAAGGTGATTACTAGCAGCTCGGATGTCTAAAAATGTTCACGTAAGTGTAATACTCAAAAAAGATCACAATAATAATCGAAATCTACTGAGTAAGTTGGTTCGATCGCTTACGAACGATCCTAACAATTCTCGATCTATCTGAATTTCATTTGCAGTCTTGGAACAGTTCGTGTAAAAAACAATATCACAAAAAAGCTTGTTTGTGGAGACACGAAAGAAGGATGCCTACGCATTTGAAATTTCGAGGATTCCTCCTATCTACCTTTTTCTTGTTACCTTTGGAATTTTTTTTAGGTTCGTTTACTAAATACGGCAGGCTAAGCTGATGAGAGTGTAGCCGAACGTTATTCATTTGGACGACAGCTATTGCTGCTGCTACGACAGAAGAGACGGTTGGTAAACGAGACGAGAAGTTAATATTTGTTTACGATCGTAATTTAACTTAGGTTTCAAGAGTTACCTCTCTTCCTTAAACATCAGAACTAATTTACCCATGAATGACCCTCTTTCCGCAAATAATTTCACTCGACAAGTCCAAAAAATATATGTATACGGATATACTTTTGAACGAATGAAAGAAAAAGAGAAGGTGAAAAGCTTGGTAGAACGAATTACTTTTCGCGAAAATTGAAGGGACGAAAGGTTGTAACACACTTTTTGAATTGAGGAAAGAGAGAAGTAAAAATTATACGTCTCCCTCAAGTCAACTACTTTTATATTTGTTTTTAGAGTTTTGGCTACTCGATTTCATGGATAAGTTGCATTAACTGAAGTAATGAAAAATCTTTAATAAATATGATCATGTCCTATTAATTATCACATTAATAAAAGCACACATTTATACATTTTATTTATTTGCCCACTAAAAAAAAAGATTTGAGTAACTAGTATATATCTTACACAAATTCAAACAGCAATTCGTATAATCCAAAAAAATGATGGTCTGTGCATGAAAACTGTTTAATATAACATAATTACTTTAAAATACACCCTAATATTTTTCTATTAATATCGGATATCTATGACAAATATACCCTCTCTTGATTTTCTTCATTAATAGAATTAAGCTATATAAAGTCGAGTAATTTCGATAACTCTGCTGAAAGTACGAGGTGAGAGCTCAAAAGTAAAATATAAGACTTGATACATAAGAATGGAAGCCGGTTGGTTATGTACAAAAAACGTACAGACAAAAATGAATAGAATAAATAAGGAGAGGAGAGAGAAAAAGAGAGAGAGAGAGAGAGAGCAAAGGCTCTGTATAAAACGATAAATGTTAAAGACTTGCCGAAAGAGCTGTGTGCAACAAAAAAAAGTGAACACACAATCCAGACAGACAAAAGCAGCAACAAGGAGCCAGCAAAGACGCCAGGCCGATGAAGGTATGTATATGGCGTGCAGTCTGTGTACGTCTTTTATATATAATGCTGGACCAAGGAAAAAAAACTGAAACAGCGAGCAACAGCAGCAACAACTCGACCCTATTTCAACTGACTGAAGGCCGAAACTGCATACCGTATGCATAAGAGAAACAGAGATAGAGAGAGAGAGAGAGAGAGAGAGAGAAGTTTTGTGCGTCACTTTGCTATACATTAAACGCTGAAATTCCATAGATAGTATTGTTTTATATAAAATTGTTAACATAAAAAGACTTGTGCAATAAAAATTAAAATCTTAACTGTCATAAATTACAATATTGAATTTAAAAAGCAAGTCATATTATTGCGAAAAATGGTGTTGAAATCATAACAAATATTATTATATTAATAACAGTTTTTAAAACATTAAATGTGTTATAAAATTTGTAATGCCGAATTGAAAAAAAGAATTTGATAATTTGATAAAATATAATAATCAATTCAACGTGAATAATACATTTTATTATTATTAGGAGTTACAATTCTAACCGTACTATCGTAAAATTTGGAGTTCGCATGCAGCTTGTCATATTCAGCAATTTCTTCAACGATTTATTTTATATTCAGTGCATAGACTCTAAATATCGCAGCGTTAATCTCCAAGCGAACAAATCCATTTCTCTTTATATATAAGAAAAATATTTTGAGAAAATCATTAATAATTTTATCTCAAATTTGTTTGAAAAAAAATAAATGATACCGAGGACTTTTCTATAGTTTATATTATTTTGAAACTAAATATGTAGAAAACATGCCTGACATTCGAATGTCTAGACGAATTTATTAATGTACAATCCGATATTAAACATTTCAAAAGTATATAATTATTGTGCAATAAAGAACGCAGTAAATTAGCATTTTCCAACAACTGTGTTAAACGGAAAATTGCTATTTTCGAGTTACGGTGTATGAAAAATAGCATAACAACCTAGACCGGGATTATCAGAAAAGACCCACAGCATGTGTTTATTGGACTCAGCTTCGCCTCAGCTGCTAATTACACATATTTATCTTGGGGGACTTTTCTATTTTTCCCGGCCAAGGGCAGTGATATACTAATTTTTTTATAAAAATTTCAATTATATTCAATTCTTTATGGGTTGCGAAAAAAAAGATCACGATTCCAAATTAAGTTTAAATTATTTAACAAATGAATAATGAACTTGAAAGTATAACGTAATCACTGATCTGTTGACTCTTTCAGTCATATTCTTCTGAACAAGAAAAAGTTTCTTGCCCAACTGACTCGATGAAGGTAAAAAATCGGTTAGGCTCTTACGGGTCATAGAGATATAAAATAAAAGAAAAAAAACGCACGCATGTAGCCGGTTGAACAACTTTTTAATAAGAGAAAAAACAAAAGGAAATTCGCACTTGTTTTTGTTCGCTTTAGTGTGAAAGTACCACGAGAAAGAAATAACACGAAAAATAATACAATAATACATGCACAGAAGAAATGGTTTCGGTTAAAAATAGTAGTTTACGATACAAGTGCCATAAGTAACACTTTTTGGCACAAGTATCGTGCTAGTACTTTACGATACTAGTGGCATAAGTAACACTTTAGCACGGCGTAGTTTAGGGCCCGAGCGCAGCGAGGGTATAATAGCTGGGCCAAAAAGTGTCCCCTATGTCACGAGTATCGTATAACATTTTATAGCACTGTGCTAAGTTCACATATATGCCCCCTTTTCCGATGCATAAGTCGCACTTTCTGGTAACGCGAAGTGAGGTTAGCACCCGAGCGTATGCGAGTTTTTTACCCGTTAAGTAAGTATTGCGCCATTAAAACCGCAGCCAAATTATGTTCACAGTATTTTTATACTTCGCTTCTCGTAGCTTAAATTTAAATAAACTTTCAATCTTGAAGATAACAATAAAACGGACAAAGTCAAATAGAGCGAAGGAAATTTATTACGGGGAGGCTCTCATGAGACTCGATCAAAAAATCGATTTTTTTTTTGCTTACTTAGATAGCAAATGTCCCGTAGAATACACCCCCGAAACCCTTTTTATCAAAATCGATTTAGTTAAAAAGTTATAGGCAAAAAACCGAAGCTGTCTTTTTACAAGGGAACGATGTATGTATGTATGTACATTAGGGTGGTCCACTTTTTCAAAAATTTTTTGTATCTCGGGGGATCCATCGGAATCAGATAGTTTGAGGTCAAAAATGAATTTTCCCGTAAACTAGAACTCAAAAAAAATGATTTTAGATGGTGTCGATGGATTTTTGCAGTTTAAAAACGCGCTCTAAAAAAGAAGCAAAATCGGGCTATCATTCGATTTATTTCAAACTCTGTTTAGAGTGTAAAAATACTCTTGACAATACATTTTCTTATGTGTTTCTGTCTGCAGAATCGAATGCCGTAGTCAGTTTTGACCTAGAAGCACAATTTCATTCAAAAAAATACACTTTTTCGATCGTTCTTTTTCGCAAATTCCGCAAAGTTCATTTTCGAGCGAGTGGCAAATGAACAGAAAAAATCTAGAAAATTTTTTGACATCACCTAAATTTAGGATTTTTTTATGACAAATCCAATGGTATAAATGAGTATACACTTTGAAATTATTCTAATGCAGAAAAATACAACTTTATCCCAAAAAACGATATTAAGAAAATGGAAAAATAAAAAATTATATTCATTTCTTCAAGAATATGGCTGAGTATAATCACTCATAAAAAAAATGCATGCAAGTATCTGATAGGTTTTTTTCTCACCTTTCCAACGCCGGTTTCAGAAGTTAAAAATTCGCAAGATTCGCTGAGATACAGCTATTTTTGTAAGATGCATTTTTTAGGCTTAAAATTCAATAATTCAGACAATTTCATGCAATTTTTTCCATAATTGATTCTACTTAGCCATTTCCTGGAAGAAACTAATACACTTTTCGATTTTTCAATTTTTCGTAATGTCGTTTTTTGGGATAAAGTTGTATTTTTCTGCATTAAAATAATTTCAAAGTGTATACTAATTTATACCATTGGATTTGTCATAAAAAAACCTAAATTTTGGTGGTGTCAAAAAATTTTCTAGATTTTTTCTGTTCATTTGCCACTCGCTCGAAAATGAACTTTGCGGAATTTGCGAAAAAGAACGATCGAAAAAGTGTATTTTTTTGAATGAAATTGTGCTTCTAGGTCAAAACTGACTACGGCATTCGATTCTGCAGACAGAAACACATAAGAAAATGTATTGTCAAGATTATTTTTACACTCTAAACAGAGTTTGAAATAAATCGAATGATAGCCCGATTTTGCTTCTTTTTTAGAGCGCGTTTTTAAACTGCAAAAATCCATCGACACCATCTAAAATCATTTTTTTGAGTTCTAGTTTACGGGAAAATTCATTTTAGACCTCAAACTTCCTGATTCCGATGGATCCCCCGAGATACAAAAAATTTTTGAAAAAGTGGACCACCCTAATGTACATTCACTTTCTAAAACTTTAAACGCGTTTTTCTCGAAACTATGTTTTCTGAATCGGGCGGCAAGATATCTCGAAAAGTACTGCACTTAGAGATACGCTTTTTTTTATTTTAAAGCTAATTAAATTGTCTGGAGGTTGAATCTATAAAATTTTAAATTTTTTCATTATTATTACTTTTTACAGCCCTTAAAAGAGCCAAAAAAGGGCAAAAAAAAGAAATTTTTTTTCCGAAGTCCGCCATTTTATCAATTTTTAATTTTTTTGCAATTATTTAGGTTCAACCTCCAGCAAATGTCATCTAGTTTAAGAGGAACTTCGCATTTTTAATTTCGGGCAAAAACTGAAGGCGCTAGCTTGCCGCCCATTGAGGTACCTTTTTTTAACACGACCTCCATCAAATACTGCTAGGCGATAAATAATTCGATATTTTGGTCTGAAAAAATTTGTAAATATAGTTAAATACATACTTTATAAGTACCAAAAAAAATTTGACTGCATTATTCACTTCCTTCCACGAAAAAAAAAGCACGAAAAACATGTCATTTTTGAGGCGCTAGATGAGAGCCTTTCCTTAACCACTTGACTGTTGTGCACATTATGTTAATAAGAAAACAACTATAAAACGCTTCGATAAAATAATAGCGACGATTCAAATCGATGTAATTCCATGATACTTATATACACTGTCCGTCAATTACTTTTGCCATACCTAAGCGAAAAATGAGTAAACTTCAAAGTTTTGTAGCTCAGTCAAAAAAAATCTGATTTACATTTTGAACCCACCATTTAAAAGGTATTTACAAGCACTTTAAAGATATATAAATTGTTATTAGGTTTATTTATTTATTTATCAATATGTTTAGGGCCTTGAAATGACTTCGCACCTACGTAATTTTATGTAACATTTAATGCCCTTTTAGAATCCGGGCTCACATTTGAGATTTGATTCTTAGTTAAAAAGTTAAAGTTGTTTGTTAAAAATAATTCTCAAAGTTGATTTTTGAGAAATTTTTTTTTGTGAAAATGAAAAATTTTTTTTGAATTTTTTTTGAAATTTTTTTTTTGTTTAAACAACTATAACTTTTTAACTAAGAATCAAATCTCAAATGTGAGCCCGGATTCTAAAAGGGCATTAAATGTTACATAAAATTACGTAGGTGCGAAGTCATTTCAAGGCCCTAAACATGGGAAAAAATCACATCGATCGCGAACAAAAAATGTCATCACTTTGAGCGTTGGAGGGTTAACATGCATAAAAAATCGAAAAAAAAAATTTGTATTTGTACAAACTAACACAGACGTGTATGCTTGGCCGTAAAACCTCATAGTTTTATAATAACGACTGCACAAGTGGGTCAGTTTGAATTTAAATTTTGATAATTTTAAACAATTCACACTGCAGAACTGCCTGTAAATATGATCATGTGGTTTTTAAACGGCGTAATTTACTAAACTTTATGACTTCTGCGTGAACGGATAGTATACACGAACTTCGATTTCAAATAATAAATGTATATTGAATATTTTCCTTGGCTCGAATCCAAGTTTAAAATATAGTGTAAACAAAAGTTTTCTATATGTATATGTGTATAAATATCAGTGTGTCCCATGTTTACCAGGTTATGGATTTTCTAAATAGGATAGCTCGGATTATTAGTGTATCAAAAAGAATTAGGTCCACGCCTATCGAGAATCAAATTAGAAAAAATGAACTTGTTCTGTTGACTAAAAATGACATTTTCATTATTAAAAAAATTTTTTTAAAAATTCTAAAAAGTTCATAATTATTTTTTGTAGCTTAATTGGTTCGTTTTTAATATTACGGCAGACCTTCGAAAAGAAAAAAAAAAAAAAATTTACATTGGCTGTGTTTTTGAGAAAAGTAAAAATTTTAAATTTTAAAACTTGTAATGGAAAAAGGAAGAATAGTTCCATCCCAAAATTAAATACAATTTTTTCGATATCACGCCTCTGAAAATTTTTAATTAGACTTTATGATTTTTTTAATTTTTCAAACTGTAAACGGATGATTTTTTCTGTGAGCGGGTTGGATTCTCGTGATAAGAGTCGCTTGTGTCTGACTTTACCATACAATCAGCACTTCGTCAGGTCCACATCGCTTTTTCTAAAGAAATACCGCATCAATATCATTCCATCGATAAATAATAAGCTCAACGACATCATTGTATTAGAAAAAGACAAAACGAAAAAGTTGGACCGTGTAAATTCTGTGTATAAATTTGATTGCAAGTCATGCGATGCAAAATATGTAGGTAAAGCCAAGAGAGCACTGAGGAAACGTATCAGTGAACACAAAAACAACAAAGATCCGAAATCTGTAGTGAGACTGCACTCATTGGAACATGCACATGAGTTTGATTTCAAGAACGTCAGCATTTTGCATACTGAAAATAACTGGTTCAAAAGGCTCATCGCAGAAATATTTTACATCAAAAAGAATGTTTCTGCTATTAACAAAAGAGAAGATACACGAGGTTTGAGCGTTGCGTGTCGTGGCCTATTTTTGTAAATATGTTTATGTATGGTCAATTTTAAATATAAGTCCTAATATTGTTAAATTAGTCTTAGTATTACATCGACTCGCAGCATGGTATGTACTCGCGAATATGAAAGTGATTGTAAGAGTGTTGTATGTTTATGTATAAATTTGTTTGTTATAGCCTGAAGAGGTCTAGAAACATGCTAGACGAAACGTTGCAAAAATAAATTTGACGATCGACAAATTTCTTGTCGAATGACACACAAAAAGTGTTGTCTTTATTGCCTAAACAGATTGACTAGCGAATGCTAGAGCATTATCTTTTTATACCAGAAATACGGCGAATCGTGAACACGATGAAACAACGTAATGATGATTTTTTCTATTATCGTTTATATGTGTGTTTTTTTTATGCACAATTAAATTATTAAAAGCTATCCATAATCCCAATAGTTAGATCGCTTTTATAATAAAATATTTTCAAATCATTACTATAATCATTGCTGGTATTATCAGTAATATTTTAATTTGGGTAGCTTTAAACTGTAGAAAAGCAAAAGTCTTTTTAAAATAGATCAGACACTTGCAAGTAATAGAGTGTGAAAGGTTGGATTAAATTCGTTGTGATCCTCAGTGAAACGAGACGCAAGTATATTCAACCGACGTGTACATCAACGAAGATTCTCTTTGGCTTTTACAAGTATAGACTATACGCTACATATGTATAGTCTTTAGTTTATCAATCCTCTTAACTATACCTGATCATCACTACACTTCTACAAGCACCAACACGAAGAGATTTTCTACAATATGAATGCATACATTATAATAATATGAATCGTATTGTGTTTAGCTTTGATTAATTTTAATGAATTGCTATTGATAAACAGATTAAAACTATGTGAAATATTTTTCTATACTCATAGTTACAAGTAGTCTGATATATGCACGTTGTATTCCTCAAACATAATAGTGATGACAACAATCATAATAATAATTTCACCCACTTATAATATGTACCTTGATGATGTACCGACGAAATTGATTCGGATGGTAGAGGCATTTATAACGGTCAAGATGCAGAATAGCTTGTACGTAATACACGTCAAGCCCCGATGACTCTGCTCTTACTACTCATATATGAGCGCGTCCAGCATAAGTCGGCCACCCCGCTCGATTACGGCATTTTTGGCCGAAAGTGTCGTATGTTTAGGTCGCTCGGACACGTTTACTAAGAGTTAGAAAAAAAATCAAAACACATAGATCGATAGATTTTTTCCTCCTCTTTCTAGTGGTGTAACTCAAAAAATTCTTAAAAATTGATTTTGAGGTTAAAACTCGACTTGAATGTTTAAGTCGATTTATCCAAAAAATGTATCCTCCGATTGCAATTTAAACTGCACCAATCGAAAGAGGAGGCAAAAATCTATCGAAAACGATGTTTTCCAGGATGGAGAAATGATAAGAACTATTAAAGATATCGAGAAGAATAGCCCGGGACGGCGCGCGCGGACCTGTTTTCCTGCCTATGTCTTTTCGAATCGCTAAAAAAATGCTGGAAAAATAATGTTAACACGTAAATCGATAGATTTTTTCCTCATCTTTCAATTGGTAATGTTAATTTTGAGGTCAAAATTGAAATACTTGAAGAAATCTTGACTTCAAAATTCAAGTCGAGTTTCGATTATGAAAAAAATTTTTGGGAATTTTTTCAATAACACCATCAGAAAGAGGAGGAAAAAATCTATCGAATTACGTGTTAACATTATTTTTCCAGCATTTTTTAAGCGATTACGAGGGAGTCGAAAAGACAAAGACACGGCGCCGCGCGTGTGCCGCCGCTGGCGCACGGAAAACAGGTCCGCGCGCGCCGTCCCGGGCTATTCTTCTCGATATCTTTAATAGTTCTTATCATTTCTCCATCCTGGAAAACATCGTTTTCGATAGATTTTTGCCTCCTCTTTCGATTGGTGCAGTTTAAATTGCAATCGGAGGATACATTTTTTGGATAAATCGACTTAAACATTCAAGTCGAGTTTTAACCTCAAAATCAATTTTTAAGAATTTTTTGAGTTACACCACTAGAAAGAGGAGGAAAAAATCTATCGATCTATGTGTTTTGATTTTTTTTCTGACTCTTAGTAAACGTGTCCGAGCGACCTAAACATACGACACTTTCGGCCAAAAATGCCGTAATCGCGCGGGGTGGCCGACTTATGCTGGACGCGCTCATATAACAGTATCATAATATAAGGTAGCAATTATGTATTTTTTTCACAATGTATAAAGAAGACAGATCGATTAATTAACTCCAGGGATCAGCTTATGCGAATCGTAAATCATTTGAGTCAGCTGCAACAGCGAGAGGTGTTAACGCTCGCATTCTATTTTTTATTAACGGATTTTTTTCCTTGATTATGACAAAATAATAAAATTCCTTGCGAAAAAAATTAAATAAATTGTTGTACAATTCTTTTTAAACTTACTTGAGTCTGTGAAGTTGAAACATATTGTGATGAACATTTTTTATGCGCGTATATTGACTACTTTAGTCATTTTAAATGTAAAAATGGTCAAATACTACGTTAAACTGTAAAACCATTGCAATCAAAAATCTATACTTTATCTGTACTATGCGCCGAGTTTGTGTAAAAAATAATGTCTGTTTATCAAGCATTCATTTATATTTCAGCTGTTACATAAACAAGTTATTATATAATATACTTATAAAAAAAAAAATTAAACTATGATCGCGAAAATATGTATAGTGTAGTAGTCTTGAATGCACATAATCTTATTCTATTTGATAATGTGCTAAACGACAAAAAATAATGTATATAATTATTACGAGCACCTGATGAGTAAATTTATTTTGGTGTGAGACAATTAAGAAGAACAACAAAGGTGAAGCTTGGTTAAAAAAAACACACATAAATACCATCGCGATATTATAAATATTATTGTACAAAAATTATTTATTCTTTGTGAAGACTTATGTAAAAGTTCGTTAAAAAAATTAATCAAATAAACAATTTATGAAAAAAATTTACTATTTTTTGAATGTTATGAATTAATTCAAAATAAACTAAGAGAATAATTATTTTATGGTAGTTTGGGATGGGCGTTGCTCAAATATTCCTATATACCGTTCACACTGATTCATATTTTGGTCAAGTTAATACCCTGAGTTAATATCATAATAGAGTAGCACTCGTGATAACGCGTGTTCGACTAGGTCAGTCTCTGTTTGCGCTACAACTTACACCAAATAAAGCTCTCTAGTCATGATCACAGCTTGTCAAGGTCGACTACTCTTTGCACATCATACGCCAAGTTATACTTGAATCTTTTAGATAAATAAAGCCGCTTGTACATAATCCGTAACCAGGCTGGCTAGTTTGTGTGTGTATGCGTTCACACATACACACACACACACACTCAGAAGGGACGGCCGCGGCGTGTAGTGCAACTCGGCGAGAAAGCGGTTCGCTTCTGTCTCTCGCTTGTTCGTAATGAGAGGTTATACACAGTGTACGTAAGTGCAAAGTAGGTTCGCGTAGCAAGAAGAAGCAAGTGCCGATAAATCCCAACGAGCCTCAGGATTTGTAAATTATACCCTGCTCTATAAAGGATATCCGCCGGATCGGACTCGACTGCACTGTATACGTACGGACGACTTGCTGCTTACATAGTGCAGTGTCTGTGCCTCTGTATGTGTGTGCATGAGCGTGTGTGTGTACTGCAGCTGCAACTTATAACCAATGCGCTAGGAAAAAAGAAAAGAAAAAAGCCAACCGTGTTTTAACCAAGACTATGTGTGTAGCTACTTTTTCTCCTCTTTTTCGCGTTCCTCTCGTTTGAATTTACCTTATCTTTTCTGCTCTTTTTATGCATACCTTATAATAGTACATATTTATACATATACCTATATATGTTCGGTCTCTCTAACAAGACTCCCGTTGGAAAAAGTCTATCAAACACTTTGCGAATAAGCAACAAGAAAAAGAGAAAGAGAAAAGGTCCATATAGGATTACGATATAGAATAGCTTATGGAATTGCACGAATAAACTGTACGAAAAAGAAAGAGAAAGAGATAGAAAACATTATGTGAGATGTATAGGCAGGTGTGAATATATATATCTACACAGCAATAAATACGCAAAAAGAAACAAACTGCGATATGCGCGCACAAAGTTGAGCTTCCACGTGCAGAGATACTTTAAATTTCTATAAGCTAGTCTAAATGTACTCTTACTGTTGCTCAAAACGAAATTAACAAAAATGACAACATTTTGCAAAAAGAGTAAAAGTATGAAATCCATTCATCGCAATTTCAGCAGATTTCTATTTTTCGCAAAATTAATGAACTTGGCCATTCATTATTCCCATGGACGTACAGGCGTTCGAGCAAAATTTAGTAGCACCGCAAGATAAGTAATTGTCCATCAAGAGGTTGTATTTTTTATAGGGTTCAGTAAGACTAGGTCTAAGTCAAAGCTCGTGTTTATATGTATTAACAACTCATGCATTGAAATTTCATGTATTTCTGACATTGATACTCATTTATGATTTTCCATTCCCTCAAGTCAGATTAGAATGAATTTATTTATTACTTGCATACGCAACAAACCAACTAAGCATACCACAGATATTGTAATATCCAATTCTGAGATACCTATGATAAAAGAAAAATCTGCAGTGGTATAAAAACAAGAAGCACGAGATCTCATTTGCGGAATAAAACTTATGCGTTTTTTCAAGTTATCACGCGGAAAAGTTAATACTACGAAAAAAATTAGATTTCAAAGCATTTTGGATTTTGCAAAGTCTTCTTATATCTATCATTTTATTCATTGTATTTAAAGATGTTCAATCAAAATTTAAGAGTGAAGGTTGACGTGTTACGAGCATTCATTTTAGATGTTATTCTTGTTTTCCATTGTATGTGGATTGATGATAAAGACAGAAAAATGACACAGATATAAATAGGACAAAAATATGGATGATTTTCTGTAAAATCAAATGCCAAAAAAATTTTTTCATGATACTATGAAAAACTTGTTAACAAAATATAGCAACAAAAAAAAATTTTTTTTGCCTGGACGATTTCATAAATAATCAGCCATATACAAGTGATTCACTCACTTTATAGTGGTAGATAATATCTAGTTGCACAATTTCCATCGCTCAGATATTTGGCTGATACGCGTAGTTGATGAGCTCAACGTCATATGGGCTCCAACCTTTTTTCATAATTATAGTCAACGTTTCGAGCATAAACAAGCATTTAATTAGAAATTATCAAGATATACAGAGAATATCCAAAGTAGGTTATGGGCCTTGCGCAAAAATCTAATTAGCAATTTTGCAAGCTTTCTCATTGTAGCTACTGCTACCGCTGCTGATGATGATGAAGGGTGTGTCGCAGTGCCCCGCTACCGTTGCAATAACGTCAAAGTAAGAATTTGAGCATACCTACACTGTGCGTTTATAATTTTATTTTTAAATAAAACATGTGCGTATAAAAATGTAATTAGCAAACAAGCTGGTGAGTCAAAGGAGACCCATTGCTTTTTTCTATAAAATTTTTATTTTTTCCAGTAATTATGCAAGTTCTTTCGTTTCTAGTTATGTACGCTACAGGACGAGCTTATATATTACGACAAGGCAAGGCACAGCTAATAGTGGGCGAGAAGAAAAACAGAAAAAAACGAGACGCTTGGGTTCTACGGATAAACGCACATGAAAGAGGAAGTGTATCTGTGTAGGTATCTTTGAGAGAGTAGAGGAGGCAAATCAACTCGGCGATTGCATCATGCGCCAGAAGCGTCTTATAACGAGGCGCCCCTTTTATACATTCAACGCCCGTTATTATGTGCTCTTGTGCCGACCTCCCTATGAATCTTTTGGATGCAGCCTATCTCTCTCTCTTTACTTTTCTCATGCGAATCTGCTCACCAAAGCGTGTACTCACGAGTATGCGTAAGTTCGCACTGTATAGACAGTCTACTGCAGTAGTACCCTGAGTTCGCACCAACCCGATTGTTTGTTTTATGTTTTTATTTCTTCCTTCCTTCCGAAGACGAACAAAGAGAGAAGAAAAGAGAGATATGGAAAGATGAGAGTCCATCGAATTCGTGAATTGCTTCTAGGAAAGAGCGAAGAGGAAGAATGCGATGAATCGATAATGCAGCGCGAAGGCGTATGTACATAAGCACTGCACGTGTATACGCATACCTCCATATGTGTTTATAATGTAAGTGTGCGCCGAGCGAAGATTGTTCCATAATATATTGTTTTTGTTCTGAGCTCTTATGAAAAGGCAAAACCATGACGGAGGATAAGATTGAATATTTGCGAGGGCGCACGAGAGCGAGGCAAACGAAACTATGTATCGACACGTCCATGGCTCCAATGTTGCTTCTGCCGCTGCTCCTGTTGCTCATTTTGATAAAACGTGCACGGCAAAGATTGAGCTATTTTGAGAATTTACTGCGGAATATTCGCCCTCTAAATAATATGTATGTAATAGGCGAACGCAAAATGTAAAAATGCTCGTTTACCTAGAGCAGCTTATTGTCGCAAATACGTAATGGCAGACATTTTTCATGAAAAGTAAAAAATACTTTTGAAAAAATAAAATAAAAAGATTCAAATCGCCTACTCTGCTGTAAAGTAAAGTCAATTTAAAAGACTTTATTTTCGACCCTTGTAAACCCGAGGAGAAAATATTGTATTTCAATAATGATTTGAACTAAATCAGTGATCATCAGAATATTCTTGAGTTTTATAAAAGTTAAGGTAAGCGTGAGTTGAATTTCTGATATACATGCAGATATTTTCTACTGCCTCCGTTTTTACATGTACTATATACCACCCACATGATGCGTGTTACATATTATGATTTAGGTTGCGTACCATGTGTACACGCTTGAATATACATAACCCATATTCGCGTGCAATTTACTTTATCTCGGGCAGCTACGGTGGTTGGTTGTAGCAGCTTTGATCCAACGTGTACAAAAGAGAATCGCGCGCGCAGGGTCGAAAGACTCTGGGCCGAGCTGGGCTCATTTAAATGCATAACTCAGGAAACGTGTAACGAGCATTTTACAACCGAACGAACCAAAAGCCTCTCTTCCACATGAGTATCTCGTTTTCTCTCTTGGTCTGGCCAAGCAGCGGCGATGGCGGTGGCGGCAGTAGAAGCGAGCACACGAGGTTCTCTGTTGAGATGACGCTCAATTTTTTTATGCTCTCATTTTTTCGCGCTTCTCGTTTCATCCGGCTGATTTTCGTTAGCCCGTGAGTGAGCGCGTGCGAGCAACACGATGAACGACGCGCAGCCAAGCCGGCTTGTGCTCTCGGAATCTTCCTTTTTTTCTTCTTTCGTATGTGTATAATATGCGAGTCGTGGACAGTGGGCTGGAAACTTTTTGGCACTGCCGGACGACGACGAGAGCTCAACGTGACGTTTTATATGGCTCTGACGTGCTGTTTGAAATTTCGCCTTTAGCCCATAATACGGATCGCTCTCGCGCCTTCTCGCCACACTTGTAGACATTTTTTTTTCTTTTATTTATCGTATATTTATTTACGACGTGCTATGGTCACAAAGAAGTCTCCGAGATTATATTTTATATACACGTATTCGAATACGTATATAGTTCTCGAATTCACACTTATTCAAAGCGAATGTGAGAGGGAATACTCCAAGTCGCGGCCAGAAATGACGCCTTTTTGATGAAAGTTGACTTACCATGCACAAATACCAGCAGTGCATCCAATGTATTTTAGGATCGCACAGTGATCTGCACGCATGACTTGTTGCTTTCATGCAAAACGAGAAATTGGCGTATGTGTGGCTTACCTGAAACAAACAAGGAACAATGAGATTTAATAAAAATTATAATCAATTCAATATAATTATTGAAAATTTAAAGATAAATACGTAAGAGCAAAGACTTGGATGCGAATCACTCAAAGAAAAAATGTAATATATTAACAAAAGGTATAAATAAGTTTAGGATTCAGAAAAGTATGTACAAATTTTGCCAAGTTTATAAGGTATCGTAAAGAAATTTAATTTACGCATTTCAACGCAAGATTATTCAAGTTCGCAGTATGTTCACCTAGAAAATCAAAATTGCTGCGTCGTAGCAATAATGGAACGCGTCCGTTAAAATACCTTCATAACGAAAAGTGTAAAGTGAAGCACCAAGCGTATCCCAAGCGGTACAACAATTACGGTAGTGGAATAAAAGGTGCAGTAGAGACGTAATGCCGCGCTACCTTCGTAGCGAGTTGCGTCAGCCACAACTGCCAGACTGCAAGTACGTGAAAGTCATTTCAACGACCCTTAGGGTGCGCGATAATCTTCAGCTTTCGTATTTTCTTTAACTCGCGCGCTACGTACACGGCGCGCGTATCGTATGAACATTGTCATAGATACCGCAGTTTCCTCCAAATCTTTTACATCGGAATTGTCAACGTCGCTGCCAAGCAACCTCGAGACAACGCACGTGGAGAGCTATCGAAAGTTCTGTACAAAAAAAGTTGGACGCTTTTTTTACGCACAGATTCAAGACTCGTTAGAGTTGTACTTAGAATGGTAAGGAGACAACGAGAGACTACGAAGAAGCGCAGCAAACAACAATCGTTGAAGTAAGAGAGAAAAAATTCGCGAATAACGATGGGTTTACGCGCAGGCAAGATTTCTGCCGATTACAACGAGCCCATAAGCTGGAAGCTGTCGCCGCTCTTTGACCTCGTTTTCATAAACTCTACACGCACGTCGTATAGTTTTACCTTATATGGGTACTCTTTGGCTCTCTTGCCACTGCTGCCTGCTGCAAACTGCAAAATTCAACTTCGTCGCATGCGCGTATACGGGATAAGATGCCCGCTGTTACGCGCTCTCGGGTAAATAAATCGAAATTTTTCGCGCCTCGCCGAAGCACACTGAGACAATAAGGCGAAATAGTACAATGCTCTTCTTTTAGTTAGAGAAATATAAAAAGAGACCGTAATATTTTTTGATGACCGAACTTTTTCAGTTGGTTAGAGTTCTGGTTGCGTTTCATGTCGCGAAAAAAAGTTTTTCATAGCTCGTTCTATACGTTTTTAACATTGTTTAGATGAATCAATGACCCATTTTGTTTCAACAAAGTTTAACAATTACTTTACTAGATTTCTACAGAACGTGCGTTTGACGTTATCTCGTGTATTTGATAACAAAATAAAGTGAGACATAAAAAAAGTGGAAATTAGTTGACCGATAAGTGAGAAAATCATGATTGAGCAGGTTCATTAAACAGTTTTGAAAAGCATTCACTGTAGCAAAAGATTATTTTTATTATTATTACTGTACATTCATTATCGTACAAGATATGATTATACTCGAGTTGAGCTAAGTCATGTAGGTAAAATAATAGAGCTGTCAAAAATGGATACCGAGTAATTAATTATCCTCTTCGTACATAACAATCAGCGGTAATACGTACCGCACTGACTGAAAACTAACTTGGTAATTAGTTCATCTTTGTAAACTATTCAATCATAGATCAAATTATTAGTCAGCTAGTTCTACTATTTTGCTAATGTTTAATTTAAAATTTATTTTTAGGTTTTAAAAAACTACACGAAAAAATAAGACACAAGGAGCTGCGGAAGAAGTTTTTCGGTTCACGTGTTTACGTAATGGATGTTCAAATGCAAGATCACAAAGAGGTTTTTTGTACGTGGAAATAACTGTCCAAGAAGGAGTAACACAGCCATTACCCTTAGCAGGTTGAGCTTCCTTTTCTTATGGCCGCGCAGAGCTCTCGTGTTCTTCTGTCGCGTGCCTTTATGTGGCAATGAGTTACTCGCCGTGAGCTCGTTGACAGCAAACAAGAGAATTCGCTTTTCGCTATTTACGTTATATATTGAAAATGAAGAAACGACTGGAGAATTTTTTGACATTTCATTAAACGTCGAAGAAAACTTAATTATCGACTTACCGATGGTGTTGGTGTATTGCACTTTGCGGACTTGGCTGCTACGTGAATGCCGGAAACGATTGTAATTAAATTTTTCTCATGATCCATTAGCGAAAAATTATACTCTTACGAACTTTTTTCGAAAGAATTTTAAGTTCCATCAGTTGATAAAAGTTTTATCTTAATTCAATAAGCCTCATCAAAATAATAATTTACTTTGCCGTTAGTTATATTATCAAAAAGTTTATTTAAAAAATGATTTATTTGACGATATTTACGCTTACGTTTAAGACACGGGCAGGTCCGTTCGAATACAGAGTTTCGAGCCTGCTTCCGAGACATCGGATAAATCGTTAATAAGCTTTAATCTACTGCGCTCTGGTCACTGCTACAAAAGCTAGCAGTAATAAAAACCTCTTTATACCATGAGCGTGTCAGCAGTCAATAAATTTATGCGTCTAGTGCTTTTTAATGGACTTGAGCGGTATATAGGCCCTTCTCGTAAACTTAAATACATGCATCGAGCAGAATGACGCAAAATCAACATGTCTAACGGAGAGGCACACGAATGCACTTGCCGTTTGAACGCATATGTTCGCGTAAAGTTTCTTTCTCTCGATTCTCTGTGCATAATACATATAGGTACAGGGGCGAGCTTTTGTCGCACATCACCAGTATGGGCACAATGTGCTACTACTGCTAATTATTGCTAAATACGCAAAACAACAATAACATTGTTCGCATCGTTGACACAGTAAACAATGCATAACCTCCCCACCAGTCTCCCTCGCTGAATTCGCTCTCTTTGCATAATGTTATCTGATTTATTCCTGAATGCACTTCGCTGAGTGCACGTGCATTATTATCGCGAAATTCAACACGTATGTATATATGATAGGTATATATGAGCCGTTGATCATCTTGTATCGATGATTATAATGTGAACATTATCTTCAATCAGATTTTTAGTCGCTTCAAAAATAAATACGTTAAGGATTCGACAAATATTACTATCATGTATATGGTTGATTCTCCCGAAATCTGCTTTTTCGGGTATGGAAAACGAAAAAATGGTGAAAATTTTTTTGTCATATTGAACGGCGCGAACTACTTTACCCTTTTTTAAACCATAAAATATGAATAATTATTGAATCTGGGGCTTTGAGATTTCGTTTTACGAAAACTATGTCCGATTTTATGCTTAAAATCGACTATTTTCGGTTACGGAGGTGACACACACGGAGGTGACAAATCGCTGCTTTGATCAACTATGTAAGAAAAATAAGAAACGCACAAAACTTTCCGCACAACCCGAAATTTGGTCATGAAAAACGAGTCTTTTGACGGGGCGAGCGGTTAAAAAGAATGATCATAGCTCGAGATATTCATGTCCACGGAGGTGACCGTTTTTTTGACACACGTGAATTTTTCAATAGAATAATTATCGCAGCATCGATAAAATGTAAAATTTGAACCCGCAACCTACACCAATCGAAAGCTGGGCTATAATACTTGACATTTACGTATCTAGCGACATCAAAAATGAGTTAGCGACCCAAAGCAGGCGGTATGTTTGAAATTATTCAGAAGCATGATTAAAATCCGAGACATTTTTCAATTGCGTGGGAAATTTTTTTAAAACATTTTTCAAAGCCCTATAATAGACTTAAACTTTACTCTGGATGTATAGAAGCTGGTCTCATAGTTATTATAGGGTCAGGTGCTAATGAGAATGCATGGTACATGCAAATAGAGTTGATTTTGAGATGTAGACATGCCACGGAGGTGACATTTGGCATGTATATCTTCACGGCAAATTTAACTGACCCTAAAAAATTGAAATATTTATGTCCTATCATGAAGAATACAACAATATTGAATGAATGACCGAGCCAGTTTTGGCTCATCTTCATTAGTTTAAGAATATGGCATAAAGACATGCAAAAAGCAGATTTCAGGAGAATCAACCATATGGGTGAAGTTTAACGCCACAGTAAATTATTGAGATGAAAAATTGTATTTCAAATGTAAATGCCGGATTTTTTAATAATATTACACCCTTGAAATTGCATTTTAATTATAACTCTTAATGCTTAATTCATGTGAAGCAATGGTGAAAAGATAAGGGCTTATTTACACTTCTAATAGGCTGACCCAGGTGTACTTTCATCTTTTGCTTACCTTTAAATCCAAGCACTTTGATTTGACCCAATAAACACCGCATAAAAGTCGTAAGAACCTGGGCACCCCATAGCTGTGTCTATACCATCCTTGACGATCAAAGCAGAGCTACTCGTAAAAGGCTAATGGCCTTCTTAAAACCTGCACTCAAGGGTCTTCCGAGCTTGTACAAAGTTCCAGTACCTAAATATATAGATATTTATGTGTATGTATAAATCAACGCAGGCGTTCATACAGCAGCAGCAACCCTTCCGTAAGTTTTCCATTTAAACGCGCGCGAAGAGCTTACTATATACATATAAAGCTATTGGCGTAGTCGTCTTGTCTTTTCAAATAAAGACCATTTCATGCTTGGCTAACTATATATAATTCTCATTTGATATAAGAAATGAGACATGTAAAAAAACGTGTAAAAAGGGTTTATCGTAGTGCGAAAAAAAGTAATGAAGAAGAAAAACGATGCGATGATCCGTCTCGCGCTTATACACGTATACATCAAGAAAGAAGAAGGGTCATTGGGAGGAGTAATGATTGATGGATTGCCAGAGATTTTCATCTAACAATCGAGAAATAAGAAACAACGTTAAGATGATCTCGCAACGGGACGCTTATAAAGCTAACAGCAACTCACTCGCTCCGTCCCACTTCGTGTTCGCGAATATTTAAAAGTGATCATGATAATAATCCTGCCCACTGACGAAATGTTGCTTCTCCGAAAATATTTTTATAAACTATGCATGTTTTTGAGCGAAAATAAGCGCCACATCATATAACACGCAGTCATGTGAGTTTTTCAAGATAAACTTGGCGTGAAGATTCTCTATTTTTCCGAACTGTCTAAAAACATTGAAAAAAAAAATTCTTTATACCTACATTGCCTAAAAACTAGATTAAAAGATTGCAACCTTGATCTATCAGAATATACTTTAAATAAAATTTTAGTTTGTTTTCTTTGTACAACGCGCTTGATGAACACTTTTGGTAGTAGAGAAAATGATCTTGAATTTTTTAAATTTCGATGGATGAACCCACAGATTACTTTTTTAGACTGTTTCGCATAAACTATCTGTTGAAAGATAACACTTGACAAACCAAAATAAATAAGATGATAGAAACTAAAAGTCAACGAGTTAATTTTCATTTAAAAAGATAGAATAAAAGAGAGTCTGGAAAAGAGATAGAAAGAGGTAAGCACGAGGGGCCGCGTGATGAAGCGAGAAGTTATATTATATACGCACTTGCATCGTCAACCGCAGTCGTCGTGTTTTTTCATTCTTTATTTTAATCGGCTATTAACGAGATTAGCCGCTGAGGTATGGCTTCATTTAAATTTACTCTTAGCAGCAGCAGTCGCCAGAGAGATAAAACGACGAGTCGCACGTGCTCGCGAGCTCATATATACATACATATACTGCAGCACGCAGAGGTAGAATAAGAGAGAGAGAGAGAGAGAGAGAGAGAGAGAGAGAGAGAGATAAAGAGTGATCAAGCGACTTTGAAGCAGCAGCGATCTATCGTCGCGCCAGAACGTATTATAATGTATACTATCGTTTTCTTACTGCATAAAGTTTCAGCACGGAGAGTGTATGTCGCTTCTCCCAAGTCCCAAGTCCCAAGTGACGAGTATATTACTCCGACGGGCAAATGTATTTATTACACCTTCCGAATTAACACTGCATTTCTAACGTATCGTTAGCTCTCCACCATTCTCTATGCGTCACGCCATATTATGTGCGCGTTAAGATTATAACCTGTGCGACTTTTTTTAACGTACAAAATATTATTTAATTAGAAAACTGGTCGATATCTTCATCGACAAAGATAGTGCGAAACTAAAAATAAAGAGAGGTGTCGGGTTTTCAGCGGGATTCCGAGGCTATTTAAATGAAAATCGCTATAATTCAAGCTATGACCAAGATTCGGCCAATATGCGAGGATTATTAGCCACATAAATTAGTTCGCGCACATATGCATGTGGGTAATTATTCAGATGAACAAGCAGAAGAATGAAATCAAACAGGGTTGCGCGATGTGCGAGGCAAAAAGCCGAGAGATGCTGAAAGAGAGAAGGTATAACCCTACGGGATACCACTTAACGCTCCTGTGAAATAGTCCTGCTAATTTGCTGCGATGCGCACACGTATATAGTTTTAATATTCCTGTGCGCGTGCCTCGAGCTGTTGGCACACGAGCGAGGAAAAAAAATTAGTACGGAGCCACAAAAATCAAGATGGATTTTCGACGTTCGAATTCCCGTTACATTTGGGGGTTCTTTATTACATGCATCTTGCTGACATCATCATGCTCGCATCATCGATTGCCCTCGAATTTTCGTTTCATAATTGATGAGCTGACCTTTTAATACGAGCATATGCTCGACACGTACTTTAAAATATTTTTTTTAAATATATTCTCTCATCTATGCGTCGCACTGAAAAATATATGCGTCAAGTCATAATAAAGCGACTTATATGACAAATTATTCGAATATTACATGTAAAATGCGACAAAGGTGAACATGTAATGTATACAAAACCGAGAGAGAAGTGCTATTAGCATATTATAGTTGAGAGTATATTTGAACTTGTGTTAATTAAGTCGTCACTCATACACACGTGTGCGAATATTTTATAAAGATATGAAATAATTTAAGGTATAATATGAAACTTAATCTACCGTCTTGATGCACATAATATGAGTCACGTGTGGAAAGAGATGATCGATACGTCAAAGTTAGTCACTGGCCGAGTCGCATTGAGAGGCACATCGGTCACTTTAGCGAAGCAACGGTTTCACTCGTGCAGTCACATCCTTTTTCTGCAAATTTAACGATTGTACGCACGTATTCGATTTTATTTACTCAGCGCATAATTTATATACGTCTTATCTAAAGCGAATAATCACCAAATTAACTCGAAGTGATAATTAATTCAAGTGCTTGACGCGCAAGAACGTAATGCCGATCGGCCGAGCAGTGGTGGTATTTTAATTTACGGCGATGATTAAAGTGAAACGATCCTGCACAAAAATTTCACGGTTTCGACGTGTGTTTTTGTATGTGCCTGCGATCGTACGCCGTGTATACATGGTGCGTATGTAACGAGTAAATAAATTACATTGATGATTTAAGAAAATCGATTTAACGAAACGAATCGTAGGTTCAACTGTAATGCTCGCGCTTGATCTCTAAGCTTTAACGATAAATGAACGCGTGCGAGTTATTTTATACATGCCGTTTATGGCTGAATAATACATAAATCGAATTTTATTTTGTCGACCTCAATTGCTTTGCAGAATTTTCCTCAAATGAAAATCGAAAGCGATAAATTGATTTCATCTGAACTATTGATTTATAAAACTGATATGAATTTTTTAACTCAAAATCAACATCATTATGTAGAAATTATATTTGTTTCAATCAAGAACAACAATTGGAACGAAATATTTGTATGAAATTTCTAATGCAGCACCGGTCGTAATTAATCAATCAGCAAGGATCGCTACAGACTTTGTTATGCAAAAAGTTTATTTAGATTTTGTAATTTACGCGTACGTACCTCGGGCGTGCAAGCCAACATTAGAACAAATCGAATTACCAGTCGAGCATTTCTTTGCTACACAATAGTTGCAAACGAACCTCGATTTGCTGCCGGTGTCGCTTACACAAAGCATCGCTGTCGGCGGTCGCAATAAGTCAATGAATATATAGCCGCGCGCACGCGAAAGCGTATCTGCGAGCTTGATTCGTCTCGGAGTAGCGCGATTCGAGGCTCGGGAGAGAGAGCGCGAGGGCGGCAGCTATTCTTTTGTGTATATGCCTTTTCCTGCTCGCCCAGAGAAATCGTTAAAACACGTCGACGATGACTATGCTTGCTTCACAGGATTTTTTTGTCATCTACATGGTTGCCCGCACCCGCACGGGCAGCAGTCGTCACCGTCTGATTTCGCATCCGTTGCAACGTCCGACCAAAAAACCACGGAGCGTGAAAGCATTGCAAAAGTCATCTAATGGTCACAAAAAATATTTATACACAAAATAAAGAGCATAACCGAGTATCACATCCCGTAATCTTGCGCGTGTAGAAGCCGCAGTGAGAATTCATAGACCAGAGAGCCTCGAATCGAGGCTATCCTCCAAGCTGTTCACGACTGCGACAACTAAAATGAAATCTTAATTGCACGAAGCCGTCGAAAGAAATAACACTCGCTCACGCGCGCGCTCCTGCTCTCGAGCTAATGTATTTGCAGTAGATATAGCGGAGCGCGGTAGTCTACGAGTGGCAAACTTATGGACTTGACCTTCTCGACCTCCTCCTTTTTTTATCTTTTTCGCTCTCTTTTATCGCACACGAAGAGAGGTATGCCTAGCGGCTCGTCATTTGCGGCAGTAGTGCTCGTTTTTTTTCTCCTTCCTTTGCTCTCGTATAAACTACTTGTGCCTTGCGAGTTTGTCCCCGTGCAGTCGTATTCGCGGTTTATGGCAGCAACTAAAACCGTCTTTGGAGAGATAGGACACTACTGCGTATACGCGACGAGGCGCAAGGGAAAATATTCAATTTCCAAAGTTTCTCGGGTGCACCGAGACGATTGTCGTCGACGTTGTCTGCACCGTCTGCGCTGCCTTCGTTGCTATGTACCTTACACGCGCGGCGATGACCCTTGAAATCGACCATTTCGTTCTTTCACTCGCAGCTGTAAACGAGAGTTTGCGAGCCTTCGGCAATGAGTTTCGTGGGCTTTGAAACACCCGCCCACGCAAGCCGTACACTAAATTAATCTGGACAAATATAAGCCGGTGCCGGTACACGACGAGATTAGTCTACTGTCTCGGCGCATCGAGATCGCTTGTACTGTTGCGCAACGCGGCGTATAAACTTCGAATCTCATTGTCTTGTCAATTAACTTTTACGGTGGGGAATCTTGCATATCCATGAATGCGATGTGCATTTTTATTTGCAGCTTTTATTATACGCAAAACTTTCGAGTTTTTTCTTCAATTAATTTCAAGGAATTGCTAAATTGGATCGTTGAGATTAGGAAATTTTATACACTGTCATGGAAATGAATGGTTTACCTCCCCTCACGATGAACATAAACGTGAGATTGGCGAAATAAATTTCGATCGTTTCTCATTTATATTTCTAAACCTAACATACGACTAGGACTTTATGAATTGGGTAGGGTCTGTGAACAGCGAACTTGGCTCTACGCGATTTATCATTCTATAATGTGTAATTAAGTATGATGTTGAAACCTTTAATTAATAACTGGGTAGTTGTGGAATATAATCTAGACAAAAATATATCGGGAAAAAAACTATATTTATATCCTTTGAACAGAGCATTGGCTAAGACCCTGATTTAATGTTTCAAACGAAAAAGCATGCAAAACTGATAAGATTATCTTTATCAATTCGTCGCGTTCCAACAAGTGCCATAACGATTCAAATTAATTAAACGATATCGAGACTGCAGTTATATACGTTTTATACGTTTGAGAGCGCGGCTAAAAAGAACTGTTGCTTTTTGCTGATTCAAGGACGAGTCTTTTGAAGGACTCGATGTTTTCTGATGGTCGTTCGCTCGCTCGCTCGCTCGGAGCCCTTTCTACAGAAGTGAAACAAAATATTACTGTCAGTGTAAATCGGCGTAATTCGCGAAACATGATAAGAACTATTTGAGCTTCGGTAAAGAAATATGGGTAAGCATACGAAAGGACACGCAAGCCAAGGAGTATAAACAAGAAGAAGTAGTCAGGAGAGAAGGAGAATGAGAGATAGGGGCGAGTAAGGTGACGAGGACAGTAGATATATACCGCCAGCAGCAAAAGTAGCGGGATGGAGGATGAAGCGTGTGTATATACATTTATATACATGTGCATGTGTGTGTACGGGTGTACGGCCAAGCTGGACGAGCTGCTGCAGCCACTGATGTTGGCGAGAGCCCCGCGCGCAAGATTGTATCCGTGTCTTATTTTTATTGGATTGCCGCCGCTCACAGAGCAGCATCTTGGCAGAAAGTAAGAATAAGGCAACGACAACGACGACGCAGAAGAAGAAGAAGAAGAAGAAGAAGAAGAAGAAGAAAAGGAAAAGAGAAAAGGAGGAAGAAGGAGAAGAAGTCTATATGATCGCGGGGCCCTATAGCCGCGATTCGGTGCGTTCTCTCTCTCGCGCACGCTCGTTCGCTCCACGGTATTTATCTCCATCTCACTCTACACTTCTTCTCGGGCTCGTTCTCGCGGCTAAAATGTATAATGTGGTGTGCGCTGCCTCTACCATTTCTGCTGCAGCTGTAGAAAAGAAAAGAGGGCCCAGGAAGACGCTATATAGTAACGAGCATGAGGAGCAAAGGAGGAGGAAGAGTCGAGCGCGGTGGAGGCGATGGCGGTGGGAGAGCTACACAGCATCGAGTTAAGTACGTCTCCCGAGTAAAGGAGATAGGTGTATGTGTATAGTTTGCGAAGCATCGAGTCAGCGAAAACGAAGCGAAAACGAGAGAAAGAGATAGAACGATAAGGCCCCTATGGTATGGCAGGTTAGCGAGCGAGCGAAAGACCGAGGGACCCGGTGGGGGGAGAGAGAACTGAAACGACGGGACCCAAGCCTTGCAGCGAACGAGTTGCGCGCGCCAGTTGCTGCGAAACTTACAACGGCGCTACACGCACGGCCCCTCGGTCTTTCGCACAATACCGAAGTGAGATTTCGCGCATTTTTTTCAGCTCGACCTTACTCGCTCGTTGGCTCTTGTGATCGCGTTCCGTCGCTTTAAAAGCACCAATTTTCGTAAGTAGCAATGGCAGTGATACATCGTGACGGGCTGACAAATGCCTGAAGCGAGCGAGAGAAAGGGCCTTATAGTCCGCCGATGGTCAAATTGAATCGAGAAAATGAAATCACTGGCCTATTCCATGTGCGGCGGCTAACGCTGCGATAACAGCTAGTTCATTCGGTAGTGCTAAATGTTAGTGTTATCAGTGTTGTATATGTGCAAGAGCAATAAAACGTATAGTGCCGTACATATGTGTCGTTTGAGTGTAAATTCAAGTAGTGTAGTTGCAGCAGCAGCAAGAGAACGCGCATGAGGCGCGATGCGGGCCAGTGTGTTGAACTTGGCCCTTCCGGTGGCGGCCGCGTTCTTACTCGGAACGCTGCTGCTGCTCAACAGTGCGTCGGCTCGCAGTGTGCGCTACAAAGCGCCCGACGAGTGCCAGTGGTTGACCGAAGACGATGGCGAGATATCGCTTCACTGCCGTTTAAAGACCATCAATAGCGAGCTCGAAAAGACCAATTTCAGTGCCATCCCTCAGCGCACGGCGCGCCTCAAACTCGAGTGCAGCGATGCTCTCTTTTATCAGAGCTCCCTCAGCTCTGGAAGCTTCAGGGCGCTCGTTGACCTAAAGGAGCTACGCATCGAATACTGCAAAATCGGCAATCTGACCGACGATGCCTTTAGAGGCCTCAAGGAGTTGAAGAATTTGACCGTTAGGACTCACAATTCCGACTGGTCGGTTATGGCCTTGGAAATTTCTCCGAGGGCCTTCACCGAAGAACTCAGCCAGTTAGAAAACCTCGATTTGAGTGATAACAACGTGTGGAATATACCCGAAGGCTCCCTGTGTCCACTCTTCAATCTTGAATCCTTGAACCTAACTAGAAATCGACTGCGTGAAGTCACAAGTTTCAAATTTAACTTAGGCAATAGGTGCGCTGCTAATCTGCGCGTCCTCGACTTAGCCAATAATAGTATCGAATCGTTGCCTTCGGCGGCTTTTTCTGGCCTGTCGCGACTTCAAGTGCTCAATTTACGAGCCAACGATATTGCATTCATCGCCGATAGAGGATTCGAAGGTCTCAGCGCAATGACGAGACTCGATCTGGCGGACAATCGGTTGACCGGTCTACCACCCGAACTATTCGTCGATTGCAGAGAGCTCAAAGAAATTTACCTGCGCAACAACAGCCTCGCGGTACTTCCGCCGGGGCTGTTTGGAGAATTGGCTCATCTGCTGGTTTTAGATATGTCGGAAAATGAACTGACCGCCGAGTGGATCAACTCCGCCACGTTTGCCGGTTTGGTTCGATTGGTTGTTCTGGACTTGTCTGGCAATCAAATAAATCGTCTCGAGTCGGCCATCTTTCGAGATCTCTATAGTTTACAAATTTTAAAGCTTCAAGATAATCTCATAGAAAATCTGCCCGAAAATACGTTTTCGAGCTTGTCGAACCTCGATGCCCTTTTGCTAAGCGGCAATAGACTAGCGACGATCGACGCCAACACATTCAATGGGCTCTACGTCCTGAGCCTGCTGTCCCTTGAAAATAATCGTTTGACCGATTTGCATGCAACGTCTTTGAGAAATGCCTCCTCGTTGAAAGATCTTCACTTGAACCGAAACCGATTAACTTCGATACCAGAGGCGCTAAAGGCCACTCCTTTATTGCGCGCTCTTGACCTTGGGGAAAATCTCATCTCTGGCATACCCAAGGATACGTTCGACCACATGGCACATCTAAGTGGTTTAAGGCTTATCGATAATCACATCGGCAACATAACCAAGGGCATTTTCGACAAGGTAAAGGACCTCAACATCCTGAACCTATCGGGCAATCGCATAGAGTATATCGAGGCAGGTACCTTCGATGAGAATCACAAGCTGCAAGCAATTCGCTTAGACAACAATTTGCTGACAGACATAACCGGTCTATTCAACAACTTGCCAAATCTCGTTTGGCTCAATGTCAGCGATAACAAGCTCAAGAGCTTCGATTACGCCATGATACCGAACTACCTTCAGTGGCTCGACATCCACTCGAACGAGATAACCGAGCTGGGGAATTATCACGAGATCGAGTCGGAGCTGCAACTTACCACCTTCGACGCCAGCTGGAACAAACTGAGCGAGATAAGCGGCAGCTCGATACCGAGCAGCATCGAGACCCTCCTGCTCAACGACAACCTTATAACTCGCGTGCAGAGCTACACGTTCTTCAAGAAGCCCAATCTGACTCGCGTGAATCTCAAGGGCAACAAGATCCGTCGATTGGAGCCGTACGCTCTGCGCATCACGACGGTGCCGGCGGACAGGCCGCTGCCCGAGTTCCACATAGGCGACAATGACTTTCTGTGCGACTGCACAATGGAGTGGCTGCAGCGAGTCAATCGGCAGACGCAGAGCCGCGTGCAGCCGCGGGTCGTCGACCTCGACAGTATCTTCTGCGAGCTGCTCTACGATCGCGAGCGACTGTACGTGTCGCTCATCGAGGCCTCGCACTCGCAGTTCCTTTGTAAATACGACGCCCACTGCTTCGCCCTGTGCCACTGCTGCGACTTCGACGCCTGCGACTGCGAGATGACCTGTCCGCTCAACTGCACGTGCTACCACGACCAGACCTGGACGGCCAACGTGGTCGACTGCGCCGCTGGCGGCCACGCCGGCAGATTGCCCGAGCAGATACCGATGGACGCGACGCGCCTCTACCTCGACGGCAACGATTTGCGCGTCGTGTCTAGTCATGCTTTCATCGGCCGCAAGAAGCTCAAGCAGCTCTTCTTGAACGCGTCCAACATCGAGCTCGTGCAGAATCGCACCTTCAACGGCTTGAAGAACCTCGAGGAGCTGCACCTGCAGGACAACGGCCTGCGGGAGCTTCACGGTCACGAGTTCGTAGGCTTGGAGAATCTGCGCACCCTCAGGCTGGAGCGCAACGAGCTGTCGTTCATAGCCAACGAGACGTTCTTGGCGCTCGGCTCGCTCATGAACCTGCGCTTGGACAACAACAAGCTCACCAGAATAGTCGTGTGGTCGCTGCCGACGAGGAGCGGTACTGCTCTCGAGCTGACGCTGTCCGGCAATCCGTGGACCTGCGACTGCGACTTTGTTCACGAGCTGCGCGACTGGGCCGTTACGTCGCCCGTACGTATCCTCGACGACCAACAAATTCAATGCACCGTCGTGAGTAGCAGCAGCAGCAACAACGACAAAAACAACTACACCAGTAGTAGCTACGCGGACATTAGCGATGCTAACGAGTTCGCCAATGGCAGCGAGGAGGAGAACAGCTACGCGCTCATGAGCCCGGGGCTTCGCTACGCTAATAACTCGATTTGCGCCGAGCTGGACGTGAGCCTCAGCGGTATTGACTCAGGCAGCGGTGGCAGCGGCGGTGGCGGCGGCGGCACCAGCACGACCGGCAATCTTACCAAGACCATTATCGAACGCCAGGCTCTCGAAGATTATCTGCCGCTGCTCGTTAGCACGCTCGTGGCTTTCCTCCTGCTCATGCTGGTCTGCATGCTCGGCTTCTTCTTCCGTCAAGAGGTGCGCGTCTGGTGCTACTCGCGCTTCGGCGTGAGACTCTTCGACCGGCACGCCGCCCTCGACCGGGACGATCGCAACAAGCTCTTCGACGCCTTCATCAGCTACAGCTCCAAGGACGAGGCCTTCGTCGCCGAGGAGCTCGCCCCCGTCCTGGAGATGGGCAACCCCTCCTACAAGCTCTGTCTACACTACCGCGACTTTCCGGCTGGCAGTTTCACGGCCGACACCATTGTCCAAGCCGTCGAGTCTTCCAGGCGCACCGTCATGATTCTCTCGGAGAACTTCATCAAGTCCGAGTGGTGCAGGTTCGACTTTAAATCGGCTCATCATCAAGTGCTGCGCGATCGAAGACGACGCCTCATAGTCGTGCTAGTGGGTGACGTGCCGCAACGCGATCTCGATCCGGACATTAGGCTTTATTTGAAGACAAATACCTATCTGCAGTGGGGTGACAAGTTGTTCTGGGACAAGTTGAGATTTGCTCTACCCGACGTGCCAAACAATCGACGAATGCCTTCGATTAGGATGCCCCACGCGACCGCCCCACCGTTGCAGCGACAACACAACCAGATGAACGTTTTACCGCGAGCTTTGGCTGTTCATATTTGATGATAGTGCGCGAGTCATTTGTCGTATTTTATAAGGAAATTCGTCGTTCGCCAGTGTGTGTAAATGTGCAATAAAAATTTACGAGTGTGATGAAGCCTGTGAGTTATTCATAAACTCGACTAGTTGTATAGTAAAACAAAGTGATTAAGTAGAAAAATATTGTGAGTGCATGTGTCGTGAGGCTGAATATATGAGGAGAAAACAAAAACTTGATACACTTTTATGAAAAATGACTGAAAAAAGTAATTATAGTATAGTATAATAATGTGTAAAACATTGTATAAAGAAATTACTCTATGTGTCTACGTTACACGCTAAAGTCTGTAAATAAAAACGTTATTTTTTAACATTTGACTCGAAATCGTTTTATATAAAAAAAAAATAATAATAATAATAAAGCCCATAATATATTCCAATATTATTGTTAATATCACTTTTTGTTTTAAAGTCACGTATAAAATTTCACTTCTACGGCAGTAAAGTACGATAGGTCGCACACAAGATTCATCAAGTGCACGAGTACAAATTATATCCAAGTCTGCCGACGCTTGCGGTCAAAAAAAAGTAACAATAATAAAAATAACAGAAAAACAACATACACTCTCGCTTACACATACACACACACGTATACACGTACATACTTTGACAGTGCATAGCGGAGTGGGTCTGGCAGGATGTGGTGTTTCGCAGTAAATGATTGTTATTATTACAACAACGATGAAGCTATGAGATTTCGCACAAAAAACGGAGGAAAAAAAAGAAAGAAAACAACTTGTGACGTGAGAGAGAAACAGTGCAGTCTATTTGAAAGAGAATCAAAAGTCATTCAGTGAATCTAGACGAATCAAGAGGGCAACGAACGACTTGAGCTTTGCACCTCAAGGTGCTATATAAACTTTGCGCGTAACGGCGGATCCAAGTCTCGTCGAATCGCATTGGTTTTCGTTTCTAATTTTCGTTAAATAATTCACTAGCGATTCAAATTTTATCGAAACGACAATCTTTTTGTTTTATCACAGCTCTTGATTAAAAATTTTCCGAAAAATTTACTATCTATGATTTTTTTGAAAACTTCACTATCTATAATTGTTTAGCTATTTCGTACAAGCATGTAAAACCAGTCAACATGCACAAGCAAGAAAGCCGTGCGGCTAAATAATTCACGTGTTGTTATACCAGTGAAAAATGTACAATCTCAATCGTGATACCGACTCCAGCACGGATCATTCGATATTCGATATTCTCCGCGGTAAAACTGCATATCCGTAAACCTCAAGCGCGAGAGTAAGAGTAGAGAGAGAGAGTGAGATATAAGTTATGTTTTGCCACCACTTTCTAATGAATTTCGTATGAAGGCAGAGGCCATTTGAAATGCAGCAGGACCTACTGCAACGTGCTCGCGCGCTCGATCCTACTTGTTACCTGTATATGAAAGAAAATTTTTCTTTTTGACGAAGATTCTCGAACGGAATGCGAAACAAGTGTAAGCCGGAACGTGTGTATGCATTTGTGGGGGTATCGCATTACTTACCGTACGAACGTGTATATGAATCTCTGCGTATAAGAAACAAGCGAGCTATATAATGATACATCTGCAAATATCTTTTGTAACAGGTATAAGTGTATACTAAACATGTCAGTGCCAGCGAAAATATTGTACCTTCAGAAGCAGACTGAAGCAACGAAGAGCTTGGGTTGAGTCTTGTTTGTGAATTTCGTAAAAAAAAAGTGCATGCGTACTATACTCGTGGAAGGAGGCGTTCAACGAGTCTAGACGCGAACAGTCAATGTAAAAGAGAACCGCGCGCACTGCACAGATTTGTAAAGGCTTGCCTCGCTCTTCTCTCTCTTTTTCTCTCTTTCCCTCTCGCGCGCGCCTACGTATATATAATGCAAAGTATTTTTTCATGTTACATGTCAACGCGATGAAAGACCACATGTCGTCGGTACGTTCTCAAATTCAAAAGTTGTAATTCAGTACAAAAATAAAGAGAAATAAGGTAAAAAGAATCGGTAAGCGAGATGGTTAGAGTTATTTATATAAATATATATTATGCATATACGCGGCAATATGCGCTGTGAAAAAAAGTCGTGCGAAAATAAAATTATATCTAGACGCACACACTTGCTCGTGTGTGTATTTATGCGAAAGCGATTCGAACGAGAGGGACAGAGAGAAAGAAGAGGGAGCGCCGAAGAAAAAGTAAAAATTTCTATTGTGACGTTCAAGTACTCGCGGTTTCATAATTACTTTACTTTTTCTCGGCAGTCGCCGTTGGCAAGGCAGCCTTTTAACCGAGCTCTCCTCTCATTCTTTCGCCGTCGCAGATTTATTTTTCTCATTTCGCCGGCTCTCGGTTTCGCCTTGGCATATTGCGAATCTTGTCTCTTCTCGCGGCTCGCACGCGTTAACCGCACACGTGAGCTATAATGTACAAGTGGAATAGAGTCGAGGTTCGAAAACGAGACGCATCCGCACACGGCACGAGATGTCAGAATTGCCAGTCAGAAGAATTGGATCGATACCAAAGACTGTAAAAGTGGCGAAAAAGTTTGCGAACACGCAAATGAAATGGAAACGAGTTAAGTCTCTATGCAGATGCTAGCCAGGCTATATAGCCGTGGGCAGTACATTTCTTTGGGCGAGGATCTTCTTCGTTCATGAATCTCGAGGCGGTGCACGAGCGGCGCGCTCGGCCGACCACAGAACGACGCGCTCGCAGCACAGAGTGAGAGCAGCTCGAGTAGGAAGTTTTATGTACATAGAGTGCGGTGGTGCGGTATCCAAAAACGGCTCCTTCCTTTCCGTATCTTTCGCCCTCCCGTTGTGTTGCATCGTGGAGCACTTGGCTCGTTGGTCGAGCGGCAAGGCAAAAAATATCTCGCGCTGGAAAAAGTCCACGAAAGAATTTTCTTATCCAGCAAAAGCTAGCTAGCAGCGCGAGCGAGTCGAGCGCGACGGAGAATACAGTAGTTGTGCAGCGCTAGTACCTTTCGCGCTAATATAGAAACATCCTGCTCGTTATAACAAGAAAGTTATTTTTGATATGAAAACTCCGTAGCTGAGCATATAGATATACGTTCCGCAACACTTTGTACTCGGGGGAGGCTCGAGCTCTAACCTGCCGCTATACTCCTTTATCGGAGATTTCGATATTTTTTTGTTGTTTAATTTTCCTCTTTTTCGTTGGCCGCCGCCGACGCCAGTGCCACCAGTGCTGATTCTTTGTTGGCCCTTTTTACCTTTGGCCACCGCAACCTCCGGCTGCCGCCACCGCCACCGCCACTGCTACGTGAGCTTTTTTCTCTTGCTCTATATCCTCTCCTCTGACTTGCTACTCTTCCCACTCTGCCGCTCATCCTTTTGCTCGCTATATAAGCGAGCGAGCGAGCTCGAACGCGCGCGCTTTGTGTCCCTTTTTTGCCTTCTGCATCGAGCGTCAGCAGCCGCGATTCCTCCTGTACATTATATATATATACCTGCTATAAGCCTCACCGTGTAAGCGCGTACACTTCTTATATGAGAAATAACTCGAATAACTCGCGGCGAGCCTGCGCACACACAGCCTAGCAAGTATAAGTGAGCGTCGTCGTCGTCGTCGTCGTCGTCGTCGTCGTTGTTGGGCACGAGCACCGAGAAATTGAATAATTTAATGAAGATTATGGAAATGTATTTCGTCATCCTCGATGCGTGTAGCTCTGCTACACAAAAAAGTGGCCAACTTTGGCGGTTGCTCCTGTGGTTGCTTCGTGCACCGAGCCCAACTGCAAATACACGTACAAGTTCTATGTATTTACAGATATGCCCGCATGCGATGCCGCGCTTAAACGTGCGCATAAAATACGCCGATGAAATGAAATGCCGATACTGCGAGATTCATTCGGAAACGACAATCGTGATTCGATCTCGCTTCACGATCGGGACGCTGATTAAATTTTCAGTGCCAAATTCGTGCGCTCTTGACTCGATGCGGCGGGATGCATCGAAATTTTACCTACTAACTTATACACGAACTGGGCAATTTAGGAACGGATAAGAAAAATATCAACTTCGGAGCAGCGCGTGTGCGAGCCTATAATGACTTTCCTTTGCGATGCAGGAAATACGGGTGCACATGTAACTTCAAGGATAGGCGCGCTCGTCAAAGTAAATATGTGGCGACGCACGATCTGCAAAACTTTTCTTCGACAAAGTACGAGTTAATATGCCGTGCGTATTATTTTAATAACGAAAAAGAGAATCAAGATTCGCAAAATCAACAATCCAGCTGGAGATAATTGGATCAATAAATTATAGCGAAGGCATATAGGATACGCATTACTGCAAAGGAGTCAAAAGATGGAAAGGATCAACCGACAATATGCCGTCTCCTCTGCTTGCCTTCGCTCTCGTCGTTATAAATATATTTTCATGTGGCGAGTATATATACTTATGTCTTATACAGCACGCGTAGCTCGTGCAGGCGCGTTATCGGCAAAAAGTGGATAATGAGAATTCTTAATTAAAGAGATCCATGTACGCGCGTTTGGAAAAGGAGCGAGAGAAGGCGAGATATCCATCGAAAGGGTCTTTTCGTGTATATTATATGGCCACTCGGCACGCACTGCACGTGTTGCATATAATATACACGCAGCCGCGCAGCAGACGCTGCACTGTGGCGCGTCCTTGCTCGGCTCGATCCTGCCGAGTCGAGCCTCTTGTGTGTGTGTGTGTGTGTGTGTATAATAACGTACACGCTTGAAACGCCCCGCGACAATCGCACTGTGTAAACAAGTTCTATTTTAGATGTATATACAACAATATTACGCTGGCGTCCGAGAATCGCCAATATGAGATCTATATAGTCGGTACGTTGCTGCTGTGTACATGCAGCAAAGACGTGCTCTGCACCTGATCGCCATCGCAGCGAGCCCAGACGGACGAGTAGCCTAATCGCCTCGGCTAAGTACGTGCCCGGAAGATTAACACATTATAATAGCCGCGTGTGGCGCGCAACGCTCTGTGAATTTATTACGTGCTGATGATACACACACACACGAAGCAAACGAAACACACGTACACGTACTGCACATCCTAGATTCGTTACCCTAGCGAGTGCAGCAGCATCCCCGATACACACGGACTTTCCATTAGGTGTGAGATATCGCTCGCAATTAAGATAAAATTATCGAAAATGCATTAGCTCGCGTTTGTATATAAGAAGAGCGCCGTGTGCGCTACATGTACAAGGCAACGCAGCCAGAGGAGGAAAAGTTGAGCGCAGGCTTCGCTCGCGATGAAGATGCCGCGAGGACGATCAGCAGCGCTCCTGTGTGCGCGCGCCTGTCTGTGTGTATTTTGCAGTTATGGACGAGCTTCTGCCCGAACATCTGCCTCTGCAAAAATATAATCGGACGACCAGCTGCTCGCGTTGACACGGGTATTTAGCGCGTTGTTGATGTACACGCGGCGCGTAGAGCCGATCCTCACCTAACTTCTTTCTATACGTCGAGACCATGTCATTACACGCTTAAAGTTCCTAACAAGCGATTCGACGCCCCTCGCGCTTCTTCGCCTCGTCTTTTTATTTTTTTCACGCATCGCACGCAGCAAAGGATGAAATGGAAAAAAAAAAAATGAAAAACTCAGCGTTACGCAATTTCGTTCGAGCTTGTGATGCACATTATATCTATATGTGCGAGAAGGATTATGGGTGTACAGAACACATGCGAGCGCTATACCATCCGTGTACTTATGGCTCTCGTTTTATATACACGAGGCGCGCGTGCTGGCAGACTTGCTTCGGCTCCGATCAAAAAATTATATGGCAAGAGCTAAGACGAGCACCGAGAGATTTATTGCGTAATTCCATTATATGTTTCCGAGGGTTATCCAACTTTTTGCCCTCCTAGCTTTATTTCATCGTATATATCTCTAAATAGAAATGATACCGCGATAAAATTAATATCGAATAATACACATGAGCGCACCGATCATCGTACTAACTTTGCTGAATAAAAACAATGCACTCGTTAACGCGGTGGCTGGCTATTGTCTATCAACGTAATACGTATTTAAGTATTAATTTGTCAGATGCCAAAAGTTGTAATGAGCTGGAGGAAAGTACAACGAAATAATTTCTGCAACGTCGAGTACCCTTGTCGAGATTATGCTTCAAACATCTAAATTTTCAGTCTGGAAAGGCGAAATTATATGCATAACAGCTTCGACTACTCGCGTGTAGGATATTATATTATATTCCAAGGTCTTAATGCCGGTGAATTGTCTGAGCAGGTATATAACGTAAGCGTATTATTAGAAATTCAATGATGTTCAGCTCGAGGAGGAAGAAACGGCGGTGAGGGTAGATACTGAAGATAGCTCGCAATTCGCTATATGGACGAGCGGAACTCACGGCGACTGTTTGTATAAATATAACCCCATGATATTATGTGTATGTATAATAAGAACAATGACCGAACAATTTTGGAGGCATCGTTCGATCAAAGAATGGCAGGTCGAGGCAGCTTGTTTACATTACGGTCGAGCTCCCCTGGCCCCAGAACCCATTTGGATGGGCGCACGCAAGTCAGGCCGCTAACACGGCAATTTCACGTGCGCGCGCGATATCGACACCGAGCGAATAAAGAGCATATAATGTTGAGAGGATGTATTGAAAATGTTTGTAAGTGTCTATACTCGTGTAGGTTCGAGCAAGGAAAGGGCGAGTCACAAAGACAGTCGGAAAGAGGAGAGAGAAAGAGAGAGAGAAAGGACAGACAGTCAGTCTGGTATATCCGGTATTTCGCTTCTTCTGCTTCTTCTCGGGAGGTGTTGCGTGCAAGTTAACGAGCTAACGACGAGCTCTCTCTCTCTTTTATGTGCTCGCTCACGCGCGCGTCCATAGTGCGATTTTCTTTCCCTTATCGAGCCTCCATCTTCTTCTCACACCGTATAACGTTCTTACTTGTCTGTACTTTGGCTGAGCTGAAAAATTTTCATGCTCATTGCGTCGCGCGCTTAGAATTGATATTCACGCATATCCAAACATGCGCCGACTTCTCTTTATTGCTATCGGAGTCAAAACTATTTCTCGTATTTATACTGATTTCAAGTTAAAAACTACGGAGCTCGTTCTGCCGCGAATTTGCTGCATTTTCATCTTTGCTTTTTCAACTGTCTGCAATATAATATATACGGCATAATAGGGCAAATACACCAGTGAACGAGTCTAGTCCGTCTTTATTTATTTATTTGTGTAATTCAAAAGCGTTTGGCCGTGCTACGCTGCCTGCTAACTGTACGAGTGGGCGGCTGATGTATACTCGAGCGCAGCACAAACAGCAGGCCATATTGTGCACAAGTCACATTTGTTGTTTTCTCTCGCACTGGCTTGAAGGGTTATATACTTGTAGAATAATAAAGTTTGATCTTTTTGCTGGCCTTTCGTGCACATACGAGAAAAGAGTCAGTCTCGGAGCTGCGTGCATATTCAGATACAGCATACACTATACGCACGTATACACAGAGAATAAACTATGCGCGCGCGCGCGAGCGGCCAGAAAAAGAGAGAGAGAGAGAGAGAGAGAGAGAGAGAGAGAGAGAGAGAGAGAGCAAGAAATTCTCTTTTCTTCGCGCGTTTTGAATTATTATTTATGAGCGCGAGCTCGAGCTCGAGCCTTTGCACGTGCTGGCGGCGGCGGCGGCAGTGGCAGAAGCGTTAACAGAGGGAAGAACCCGTGCGCGTTTGTGCCGTCTACATTCGTTCGTTTTGTAACGAAGCGATTTCGGACAAAAGCCAGGATTCGCGCACATTATACACTCGTAGGATACACATAGGCTCTGTTGCTGACGGCGCATACAATATGTCCAGCTCGCCGGGCCGGACGAAAGAAGTCGAAAAAAAAAGTGGAGAATCTTGTCAACGAAACTCGATACCGCGCGAAGGAAGGGAAAAACTCATTACAGTAATAAGCTCCTTTTTCGAATGTGCGCAGCGGAGTCTGGCTCGTGCACGCACGGCGTGCGAATTCGCTCTCTCTCTCTCGCTTTTACGACTCTGCCAGTGTCATATATAACAGCAGTAGCTGCAGCAACATTTAGCGTCAAGGGTCTTAATTAAGGGTGTTTCCGCAAAAGAATCTTGCAAGTCTTCCTTTTTTCCTATTTCTACCCTGTCGAATTTGTTCAAAATTTTCCACCCTAGCATCGGAGTCGAGCTGAAAAATTATTTACAATTCCGCGTCCAACCCTTGAGTGCTTTAAATACGTACACTACAGAGTCTGAAGCCCCATCTAGGCCGAGTTAATGAGCAAGAATAATGACAAAATCAATTAGGCATTCGACCAAGTTCTTTCTCGGTCTTTGGTTGGCTTGGTAGCATAATAATTCCCCAACCAGCACCGACATCAGCAACAGCAGCAGCAGCAAAGTAAGCCGATCCTTTAGAGAAGCGAGCGCGCAAACAAGTGGCGCGTTGGAATCCCTCTGAAGGGTTCATCTAACTTACCGCGTATATGTATGGCTCTGTGTACGTATGCTCACCGTTCATACGCATACATATTTACACGTATACATAGTTAAAAGCAGTCGAGTATGCGTATATATGTGTACGCTAGAGCAACGTCGTTGGCTAATTCACTAATTTCCTTGGTGCAACCGGAGCTCGAGAGAGACGCATATATACAGTCAATGTGTATGTTTGCGTGTATGTATGTGCGAGCTGCTGCACTAGGCACAAGCACTATCACAGGAGCTCTCGAGAATGAGCAAGGCAGCATAAATGGAGCATCTTCACGCTGCCGGGTCAACACAAACTCTTTCTAGGATTTACCTCATCTTCGGTTGGGTTGCAGCTACCTTAAGCAACCACTAGAACCCGCGGGTCTCCTTACAGTCGAGCGAGCTCGGCTCTTCAACTATATTTATTTATGGATTAATGTGCATCGATTTGTACTTAATGCGCCGCCAACTCGACGATTTCGAGTCTCGCCGTAACGATTTTCGGAGTGCCTATATTATAATGACGGAAAAAGAAATTTCGTTTCAACGCGCGCGACTGCATAAAAAACGAAAAAAATAAAAATAAAAAGCTGACCCAATTTCGTCGAGACTTCATCACCTGCATATTTCTCGCGATGATATTTCGTTACCGTAATGACGGAGGAAATAACGCGTTCCAAAATCTTCGGCTAAAATAATTAATATTCAAATATCCGAGACTCTGCACACTTTGTTATCTTGTCAGAATAATTCAGCAGCTCGAATATACATATACAGGCTTCGCTGCTCTCGTTCGCGAGCTGCGTTGTTATTACAGTGCAAAGTATAATGATGTTCGGAGAGCGAGAGTTCGTCGTGGATGGTGTGCGGCGCAGCCTGTGCGTGTGTGTACGTGTGTGTGTGTGTGTGCTCACTGGCTCTTGCACTACCTATATACATACACCTATATACAGAGCCTGGAAAAAAAGAGATCGATAATTGAATCTCGTTGAAGATGAATTATTGCCTTTACTCTCTTCCCCCTTTTTTTCTCTCCCTCGCACTTGTGCTCTTTTTGACTTTCAAAGCGTTAAATGTTGAAAGGTTACCCGGCTCGCAAAAGCACACGGCCAAACGATCGTATTTGTTTATTAGCGCTTTCTTGAATTGCGCTCATGGGTACATATACGGATACACGTTCCAAGTTAATGTCCTCTGAGTGTATTTCATTCTCGATGACACTGGGACGTATGAAGATAAGCGCACTGAAGAAAGGGCCAGAATAATAATCATTATCGTTGCATATTAACGGGTTTCGGAAATTGTGCTCACAAATTCTACGTACTCGCATGTTTGTTTTTGATAATTCTCAAATTTGCTCTTTAAATAGGGGCCGTGGCAATAACCAGATGCGATATTAAAATGATATTGACGTACACCCTAGAGAGCGTTGCATAATCAAAATAATGATTATACACCGAAGGTCTTGTGCGCCGCCGCTGCTAGCGCTGCTGCTGCTGCTCCTGCCTTCTGCCTCTGAGCATCAATGTATGTATACAATATACTCACATTACTGAATATGCAGATTACTGCGGAAGCATGTATAAATAATTCGGCTGCCAACTTTATAGGACTGTATAATTCACAAATAACGTTTGATATTGTATCGAAATAGATATTCATAAGAAGCTGCGAAATTGTGCTTTTTAACGTTAATGGCAATGATGATAATGGACGTTTCTGGCAGAGTTGAACGTGTCAATTCCGATGGCCGAGCTTCCAGGCCAACGAACGAAAATAAACGACCGAGCTGTTTTTATTAAAAAAAATGTTTTAAATTTGCCGCTCGGCGCAACGCGCATTGCTTTATGCCTCGAGATTGATATCTTAAAAATCTCGCGTCTTAACGCGCATGCAGTAATCCCTAAAGGTCTCGCGTGCGCGCAGTGCTAAATGAGTACAAGTACTCAGGTATACGCATACGGCCCGGCGGAGTATGTAACATTAGTGCTTGAAACGTGAACAAATGAGCGTCATAAAATTTGATTAGAATACGAATCTAGTGTATAATAATAATAATATACACACGCGGCGCATACAGACAGAGAGAGCGTGCACGAAGATAAACCTGCATGAGTGATGTTGAAACATTTTTCCATAGTCGGCTAGCTCAATGTGTCTGCCCGTGTACCACCGGGAAGTTATAAGATTGACTGCGCTTAGCTGCTTATAAATTCAACAATCATATTCAACAACTGATGAAAATAAAAAGACACTGTAAGCAAACCCTACAGAGCTTGCAAATTAATTTTCTTGATTACGATCCAATTGAAATCGGCAATTGTGTAATAAACCAACTCGATAATTATATTGAAAATTGCATACACCGAGTGCCAAGTTGATAATATTTATTGTTAATTTTATCAGATAAAGGTGAAAAACAAGGCGTTCAGCGGCGTCGGCGCAGCCCAGAGTCGACCGTACACAGTCGAGTAATGCGCAATATTTATAATTCTCTATCTTTCCCCTCGGTCGAGTGAGAGAAACTTTCAATATTTATGCGTTGCCGTAATTATACCAACTACGCGCAATAATAATATACGCTTAAGCTGCATAATACTTGAATAAAAGTAAATTTCTTTTCGCATTCTCCCTCACTCTCTTTCTACAAATGGAATACCGGACAAAGTACAATGAAAAATCGTGTTCATTTTAAATTTACGCATGGTCGAAATTAAGGGCACCGAAATTACGTTGAAAATAATGATTCAACTACTTCACCCTGTTTGGTAAGTAGCTGTTAATTCCTCTGCTAATTGAAAAACTGATACACGATTTGCATATTCAGTACAATCATTTAAAATTGTTCCTTATTTTTAAGTTTTATTCTTGGTACAGAAGTACTGTTCCAAAAGTAAGTTTCAACCGGTCGATAACGAAAGCAACAGAAAAATTCGAAATTTGATCTTAGGTGAAATTCAGGGAGTACAAGTGTCATAAATAACAACTAATTTCTGTCACACTAGCACCTCGGCAGCACATCTCGTCCTCGCTATCTCGTCAAGATTATCAGTATAAACTGCCGTGCATGCACGGAATAGGTTATATACACACTGTGCTTTGACTTTATGCCTGCACATATACACATATGCACACACAAACACACACTTGAGTGTGTGATCATTCTTCGAATCTCGCGCTATTGCGATACGCGCTTGTACGGCGGGAGAGACGACAAGTCGCGCAGCGTTGCGCACACACTCACACTGTCACATGCACCAACTTTTCTTAGAATCTCATGAATAACTCTAACCCCATTAATTCGCATTCCAACGAGGAGATGCGTCATTCTCAATTACACCTGACGTGCTTGTAATGGATCAGTATTTAATAGAGAAATTTTCTATTGAGTTTACAGGCATAAATAATTGTTCAATAAAAGGAGCTTCCATTGAATGCTGATACAAATGTCTACCAATGCATATAGACATTGCAAGTGGGTCGCTTGATCAGTTGGTTGGGTCAATCCGTTTTACGTTTTTCATCTATACAGCAATAGCATCTTTTTCGAGAACTCACACAGTAGCGGGACATTTCTCTTTAGCAAACGTAATGAAAATAACATGTTGGCTTTTTAAAAAGCTGTTAAGCCTTTGAAAGGTTTGTCAAGTTGACACGGAGAGATTGAACATTTTGTCGATAAATATTTCAGTCTCGATCGAGATCGAGTTTTTATGTTTTTAAATAGGTTCAAGTACGAGACTAATTACATTACTTGTTCACGTGAAAAATAGATTTTTTTGTTAAAATGCCGAGTAAAATGTACCTTGCCATTTTGTCGAAATCTGCCATCAAAAAGAAACAGGGAAAAAAAGACAAGACTCTCAAGAGGCGATTTTTAAAACTTCTGTAGAATTACTCATATATGTGTACGATCAGGTGCAGTGTGCGGAATGGCACGCCTCGTAATTAGCACACTGATGTACGAGCTGTTTCCCTCCTCTATATATACACATATAAACGCTGCATTATACATATAGCCTCGTTCCTTCTCTCTCTCAATTCTCCCTATCGTTCTCTCTCTCTCTCTCTCTCTCTCTACTCGCTGCAGAACAAGTCGAGGTAAGCATTCGTATGTGTATATATGTATATATCTTACGAGAGAGCCGACAATTACTCACGCGCGGCTAAGAAGGAGGAGGAGGTGCGATACATATCGGCCCCCGCGGCGCCTTAAGGGCTTTTTAGCACTGCCGGAAAAGTCACGCGCTGAGAGATTAAATTGGTTATCGCGCAAGCGCTATGAGCCGCATCCTTTTACACACACATGCACGAGTGCATCGCACGTAGAGTATGTACGTATGCGCAAGTATGCACATGCTCTCTTTTTTTTCCCTTTCGTACCGGCATACGCTTTTACATTCGTAAGTCTTATTGTGTACTCTCTTGTATACACCCTCTTCCTTCCTCTGTACATATATTTTCAAGAAGTGCGAAGATGACGGACTTTTGATAATCAAGTTTATAGCGGCTGCATTCGATGTTACTTTTTTCTTTCATTCGGTACGTCAGTGCAGGCCTCGCTCTCTTTACATTTTTATGCTTTTTCCGAGCACGTGCCTCAGAATCCCGAGGTATAATCAGGCCTACGGTGTGTACATAAAAATAGCGCATAGAGGGTACATTTCTGCCTCGCTACCGTTATGCAATACGCCAATACAGAAATGAGCATATTATCTGGCATATTTTGATTTGTATCCAGACAGCAGCGGCAGTTCGGCATATAGTCATGCACGCGTGTGCTTTTCAAGTAAGAACAATGGAATTAATGATAAAACGGTACCCGGTGCATTATCTAGCCTACTGTGTGAGTGTATCACTTCATCGAGCAACGTCTTTGCCCGTAATGTATGCCGCACGTACGTTGCAGCCAACTATGCATTTATATTTGGCTTAAATATTCATAAACTCGTAAAAATTCATTCGACTATAAGGTCTCTCTGCCATCGTTGCCGCTTTTTCAGATGTATTGCTGCAGGTATAAATATAGATGTATGCATACATTGCCGATGTGCACGATGGCATAGCAGCAAGCCGATGTTTATTTTTTTTTGGTTTGGCCTAACTTTGCGCGAGACATTAAATACTTCCTGATAATAGCTCGCGTCGGTGGAGAAAAAAAGAACCTCGTCCGCACACTCATCACGTTTGGTTACGTTTTAATTATCGAATCCTCTATGACTAGCGCATATGTATATACATTATATTATACGATATGTACGTATATGCTTGTAACATGGACGTGGTTCTGTTCGGATGTTATCTGCGTATGAAATCTTCTCTTGCCGTATATATATACATGAGCACTTGGTCTAATATTGCTATGGGGATATATACTTTTCGTGGCGAACAACTACATACTCGAGCGTTGAAAGAGTCGTAAGAGAAGGAATGAAAAAAAAAACGAGAAGAAAACAAAAGGGGTGGAGAAAAAAATTACGTACCTGTGCATGCGTACAACACAGCCGTCAGAATATACGTTTCTATTTTTCAGTTTGGCGCGTAAGTATAGAGGCAAGCGCCTGGAGGAAAAATATCGCGATGGAAAAGTAATATTAAGGACAAAGAGAGATATTTTCACGCATTTTTAACTCTCGTCGTGTATCATTACAGCTCGCATTGTGTGTGTATGAATGTGTGTGCAGTGTGCTTTGTGTGCGTGTGTGTCTGGGCTGTACCGTTGAGCGCGTGCAGGGGTCAAATGAAAATGTTGCGCGCAAATCGAGCGTCATATTACACACATACCGGTACGCCTGCACGCGTATGAGTGCTCTGAGTTTGTGTGTCTGTCTGTAAGTTGGCGCGCGCGCGAGCGAGCGATATAAGGTTCGTGTGGTGGTCTCATCTCGGCAATTATTGCTCACTCTCTCTCTCATTCTTCGTCTCTCTCTCTCTTTCTTTCTCTCTCATTTTTTATAAATTCTCAAGCCGATGCGAAAACCTTGGCTCTTGGAGAAAAATAAGCTCTCGAAGCCGACAATTATTGGTAATATCGCCGTTGCCGCTTCTGCTGCTTCTCTTTCTCTGGCACACGAGGGCGATTATATACACGGCTGGAAACGATCTGGTGAGAGAGAGAGAGAGAGAGAGAGAGAGAGATGAGGAGAGAAAGATACGCACGGCTATATGGGATGGGGTTATAGAACGCAGGGGCCTTAAGGCACGCGAAACGAAACAACAACGTGATGGCATATATAGCATACATATAGCATCTATACGGCATGTATACAGCACGCGGGCAACGCTCGACTGCTCGAGAATCATCGGGGCATCGCCTCGACTGGCTCGGCATCGTCGTCGCTCCCCAGACGCGCGCACACACACGTACTTCGGCTTAGGAGCGAAAATTACAGACTGTGGCCACTCTATATATAGAGGTGCGCGCGGCGAGAGGGCAAATGCGTGCATATACGCGAGCGGAGACGGGGCCGAGGCGGTACAGGGGGAGTCGCCCAGGACCGTGTTCACAAGTCTCGCTCGCTCGCGCGCGATCTTTTATAAGCCCCGCGCCTATATATGTAGATATAATACTCCCATTATGATATAGATGAGCTTGTTTATCGTTTATTATAGCCTAAAGTAAATCTAATGAATATCTATTGTAAACAAAAGAAACAGCCGAGCCAAGTGGAGAGGGGAAGCTTTCGTACCTCCATACGTGCCACGTATAAGTACATAGCTTCCTTCCCGAGTCTCGTATACTTGTGAGAAACCTCATTTCCATCTTGTTTGCTCGCTACTGCACATGCCATAATATCCCCAGATGAGTATCGGATCATAATATCGACGATGCTCTTATTGTATTTAATAAGACTATATATGCGATCTTTGCGAGCGGGACTTTTTGCCACGCGGCTATATCCTCGCCAAGGCGTCTATTGCTCCAAGTATCGTTATTACGAGAGAGAGAACGAGAGCTTATTCTTCTAACGAGTAAAAACTCGTTTTTCCAGCTCAACGCAATGCTACTCGCAGCCTCCGACGCTGCAAATATCTTTGTGGATGCTACTGCTGTTTCTACTATACGTACCACCACCGTCGCATATATACAATAATACTCGCCGAGAAGAAAATAAGCTCCTCCGCGCACACACGCACACTCATACGATGAAAATAATATAATTGATTTGAACTCAACTTCTCGAGCTCGAGAGCAAAGCGATAATTGCTCTTTTCATGCCAGTGCTGCTGGGCAAGCAATTCTTATCGTGCTGCTGCTGCTGCTGCTGCTTCTCTTGCTCGTGTATCTTGTTGGTTTTTCTTCACTCGTCTCCTGAGCGACATTGCATGTGCAAGAAGAAAGCTTGATTGATTCGACTTTAGATCTGCGAAATATAATAAAACTTGCGTACGCGATCGCGAATCCAAGTTTTTGCCATTCCTATCGTGAAATTTGAAAAAAGGAGGCAAATAAATAAAGAAAAGAAAAAATAAAGAGAAAAAAGAGGGTAGTTGCAAGATGATGATTCCATTGGCGAAGAATGTGATGATTACCCCTGTCGGATATATGGGGTGTATATATACGTACGCACATAAGTGCATGGTTTGTAATGTTCGCGATAAAAAAGAAGGTATAGGGATAGCTGCATCGCGATGATTACGAGTTAGAAACTGATACCCCAGTCAGTGGGTCTGCGTATGTGATTTCGTTTCATACATAATGATATATAATGGCCTTTCAATTTCCAAGCAAAAACGAAAGCAAAAAGAAAAATCAGCGCAGCGCCAATGAGGAGGAGATGGATGTCAGTATCAATGCGAGATGAGACCGATAATTATTATGTTGGCTTTGACGTTAATTATCGGTATAGCGAGGAGAGCAAAAAAGTATATCTTCCATAAGTGCGCTGCTGTATATGTTTATTCAGCCGCGAGTATTGTGTAGACGAACAATATTTCAAGTCTCGAACGCGACCGAGTCGCTGCAAAATTTTAATTCCAATCGGATGATAAAATTTGAAAAATCCGCACGCGAGCGAGCGACGATCGTCCGATTGGACGAACGGCCGAGGGCATTCCACGGATGTTCATTAAGTTGCTAAGGTACTCCATAAACGTTTTGACGATCGTTTGATCGCGGCACGCATTCATATACGTATTCGCTCATGTAGCGAGCAGCAGCAGCATCAGCAGCAGAAAACAGCAGAGCAGTAAAGAGCCCTTGAATAAGCTCAAGTCAACCGCGAAGCGCCAAACGAGCTCGTGTAAATGCGTTTTATTAATGAATTAGTGCGTATATGTGTGTAGAAAAGGCCAAGGGGGGTTATGTACACACACCTACACATACATAGCTACGTATAAATATATATTAACGTGCAGTACGTATACACCGGCACATCATACATATCTGCCTATGCGTATATATATGAACTCACATTGAGCGTTAAACGAGCCATAAACTAGGTATACGTGGAGGGACTCTGGATGTGTGTACACGTACACGCGTTGTAGGCGCTCATATACAAACGCATACAGACGCATAGACGCTCATAGACATTTATACGAAGGAAGATAACGCGCGTTCGCATGAAGAAGTGCGCTTTGGTCTCCATTAACGATTCTCTTTGTCGCTTACTCTTCTCACTCGCTTTCTCTAACGCGCAACGCTTACGCGCGCGCCTACTATGTATATTTATGGTAATTTGCAGCTGCAGACTCGCGTATTTAACCTCCCTGCCGCGCATACACGAACACACATACTCGCGCTCACCTATATACATACGCGCATTATATATTTGTGGATATAATTCGTTGAGCTCGCTCGTTCATTCGCACGTGTGATTGTGTATATTTATATGCCATATATAAATTGACCGCTGTATGCGCACTACAAACCCTCGAGTATATATACAGTTCATAGGCGAAATGCGCGCCCAAGTGCGAATTAGAACTCGACGCTTTGCGGGGGAAAATGTGTCTAACGCAGCGTGAATACGTGGAGGGCCGGCCTCGTTCTCTCTCGCGATAGCTGCACTCGCGTAGCTTTATTATCTCGACGAGTTGAAGTGCAAGTGCAGCTAGAGCAGCAGCAGCAGCGGCCGACTGTAGCCGATCGAGGATACAGATCGATCGGATCGTAACGATTATCATAATGACGCGTCTATCCGCGCGGGTCTCGTATCTCTGTATTATATACACTGCTTGGCTGGCGCACAGGGAGCCTGCCTATATAGCTCGAGAAAGAGAGAGAAAGAGATACGCCTGGTCCATCCGTCTTGTGCGCGAGATTCAAGGTAATTTGCCCCAGCTCGCAATAAGGAAATACCGCTGCCGTACTTGGGGCAGCGTACTTGTGTTTCTTTGTTTGCTCTCGCGCCAGCGTAATCAAAGATGCGCTCGTACACACTCACTCACTCGCACACACACACACACACACACACATACACAGGCGGACGGACAATGGCAGGGCTGGCTACTTAGAGCGTGCGCCAAGGCAGTCGGTGCAGTCGGTCTACGTGCGACTCGGTTCTGCGCTTTTTGCCATAACCGATTTAGTAATTACGAGCAAAAAACCCATGCCGCGATCGATTCGATGGAATCGTATACGCGCTCTGCGCGCAGCCATGTAGTCGTTAATCCGAGACGGGCTACATATTGATTTTTATTCATATTTTTACGATTCTTTCGAGGCATTTTCTCTCCGCTACGCGCAAGGATACATCCAGTAATTTACGGTTATAGGATCTATGTAGCAGACGATGCGCGCAACCGGTGAAATTCACTTTTATCACTGTGTTTCCCTCGAGTACCAGACACGAGAACTCGATCCAATAATGTGAGAGAGATCCAGTGCGCGCATAATGCGGGGGAAGCTTTTCAAAGCTTATTGGTCGAATATGTAGGTAGTTTTACCTGTGTAACTGCATGAAACCACCGATTCATGAGATAATAAAAATAGTTTTCGATGCTACCACACCCGTCTGCTGTGCGTACATTTTTTTACTAGTAAAAAGTTTCCAAGTTTCTGATTTAGGTTGAAAGACAGCTTCTTCGATCCCGACGCGGATTCAAAATCACTGTTGAATAAATGAGTTAAATTTCATCGAGGTTTGGTCAGTTTCTGGATCGCCCATTTATTACTATTTTCGAGAACTTACATATTCAGGACGTTGCAAAGCCTATCGATCGATTGTAATTACTCGGGGGACCATCGGCTCGTGAGGTACTTTGGGAGAATGATACATTCAGCGATAATACGCGGAAACAGGTTTAGTCTAAATACAGATGTATAGAACGTAAGCAGCAAGTACGTGTGCGTATGCGCCTATATGTGTTTGTGCTTACTTAGATACAATTGGTACAATGCAGCAACATCGATGTGCGAACAACTGCAAGGCAAACGTCTCTCAGCTAGATTGGCAAGCGCAAGGGATCCTGATGGGTCTAATTAAAGCAGATAGGCCAGACAGTTTATAATGCTAAGCTCCTAGTGTGCTACACTCAAAAGCTTCGATTCATCCCCCCTGTTCTTTAAGCTGTAAACAGCTCGATCCATACGTACGTGTATATACTGCTCGCGCATAAGCAGGAAGGCTTTGTGCCATTACCGGCATAGCCATGCCGGTGGTTTTCGAATGGTCGGCAAGTATATTTTTTCCTTCTTTTTTCTTCAAGACTGCATCACCTGATAAGTCTCAAAGGGCTCCGCTCGAGTAACATCAACTTTTGACTGCTAGTTCAACTTTTGCTGCGGTGCGCACTATCTCGTTCCCTGCACCAGCTACAATATATAAACGTACACGCGCATCCATTTGCTTATATTTCGTTTTTCATAGCCACGTTATGCGCACACGTATTTGGCATATTTCAGTGTGCGCCATATGACTGGGAGATACATCGTCGAATATACATAAGAGCGAGTTGGAGAATGTGGATCACGCGATTCCATCAGATTCAGCTGACGTAAAAAAATTTTACGGGCAAAAAAAGTAAATTCTAAGAAGTTCGAAATTTCGAACGAGCTGCTGCTGTGCTTGCAAGGATTCGAGATGGCGTTGCTGAATTCTATGGATGACTGCGAACAAGCTCACACACACGAAAGCAACAATTTCAACTTTTAGTTACACTTTACTTTTGGTGGATTTTGCAAAAGGTCCGCAGACTTGAAAAAAGATGTAGTTAACAAACTCTCGCTCACGATATGTCAGCTTAATCCTCGAAGTTTATCCAATCGGCAAAACCAACGTCTCCAGCGAAACAAGGCAATAAATTATACAGTATACGGGCTCTATTCATCCCCTCTATGCAAATGCCATTTTTTTCCTTCAAAGGTCCCAACAATTGTACAATGCGATGCGTATATAAACTGTACTGAGTATAATACTCATCCAGAAGAAAGAGTGTTGGAGATAAACGAAAGAGGATAGAGAAAGAGGAGAGAGAGAGAGAGAAAGAAGTACGCAGGACTCTTCGTATATACAAGCTAAAAGAGGTATGAACGGCTTGTCGAAGCTTCATGCCAGACAAGTGGAATCCTAAAAGCGAAACGATGTTTCCAAGGCATAGGCGCCTGCAGCTCTCGCGGCCTTTTATGATTTTACACACATTCGCGCTTGGAGGCTGTGCTGCACCGCCACGCATATAGAGCAAAGCCACCAAATCCAAGAATTTGTATTATACAGACTGTTTCTACTAAATCTCTCGGGCAAACTTTTCCAATGGCGCTGGTGTGATGAAACAAAAGTTTGCGCGGCTCCGACGCCACACTGTCGTACGAGTACTCGTGCAAATTTTAACGCTTGTCGAATTCAATCAAAGGGAGATTTTTCTTTAAAATTAGCAACCACTTATTGAGAAATTTATTTGCTAATTGAATTTCCTAATTGATACGGAATGTCTCCTTCCCCTCAACTCATTGATATTCCAAATGTTGAAAATTTTAAAACTTTTACTTATCAATATATTCGAAAGCAAAAAACCAATTCAAGAGTTGCAACTTTAAAAATTAATATTGATCGTGTTTTTTTTTTAATTTGAAGTTTATTTGCATCGAAGATGATATTTTTCTTTGACAATTGATAAGTTTATTATTTTGAATTTTCATTAGTTTTTATAATCGCGTGATTTTATATATAAATACTCTTTATAATTTTGTATGATTTGGAGCGCCCAATGATTCTAACACAGTCGTTGAAAAGTTTTCATTCGTGTATATTAAATAACGATGAATTTAAATGAATTTCGTAATGACTCTAACTCGTTAAGGTAGCTCATACAGAATCTAGCGGCTCCCACACAAAAATACTGCGAGATATACGAATGTATGTGCATAATGTTAAGTTCGAGATACGATGTGAAATTAAATCCTGTTTTTCTATGCGCGATAACAACAAAAATGACAATATTTCATTAAATGTGTCGAATTCCAAAGCAAGTAAAAACTTTGTATTTGATTTATTAAAAGCATATTGATATGGTGTTACGAAACGAAAGCAATGAGATTTGGTACGGCGCACTAATACGATAATCGTGACCGAGTGAGAAAGACTGCGCTTGCATAATAATTAATATAATAAATAACATAAAATATCCATTAGTAGATTGTCAGTTTTAAGGCCTGTGTTTATCTAACTTGAATTACATTCCGCAGATCCTGAAAACGGTACGGACGCATTCCTATCAACAGCAACTCTGTTATTTCAATTCGGCAACAATAACATGGAGCGATACACGCGGATAAGATTTTCTTAACATTTGTGGAATTTTATATTTTTTATAATCGATTCTCGCACGCAGTCACGGATATTTGCATTTCATACTCGAAAATGTTATTTCTGTCCTCTCGAAAAACAAAAATATTGAAGATAGCTGAAAAGCCAACAGCGGCACGAGCGCCTACTTCATACGTGTTTATTCAATTAAGCGACCAGCCGCACTTGCGTACACAATGCTTTTTTGTTTAAATAAGGCAGTGCGTGCTGCTAGCGCAGCACGTCAGAATGGATCCTGTCAAAAAGAGGCCAAAATAAGTCGATCGAACCAATAACAACAATACAATAACGAAAGTCCGCAGAGTCAGCTATTGTGCGGCTACTCATGCGTTTGTGTGCGTGTGTGTCCAAGGCGGGACAACAATAGGAAATGAACATAGCCTGAAAGTTGGCGAAAAAAAAAGAAGCGATCGAAAAAAGCTTATAGGTATTATATTCTAGCAGAAGCATCGACGAGAGAGGAAGTAAAGTCCGTTCGTTAATGAAGCAAGGAGCAGCGCATCGAACGAGCAAGACACACACGTATACGCGCTTATACACACATGTGCAGCAAGAATAAATGCAGGAGGCACTTTGGTAGTATACGACGGTCTCCACTTCGTGTCGTTCTCGCTTGGCTGGATTTATCAAGCGGCAAGACAATGTAATTATCAGCGGCGAAAAATCGTAGCCGCTCCGAGGAAGAAAGCTTCGATAACCGTAGAAAATGTTCTCACCCTGCTGCTGCTGGCGTACCTTTTACAAAGTGCCCGACGTGGTATTCGATATCGAGGTATAATCGCGCGACTATAGCAGCGCTGCGCTCAGCGAAGCCGATATTCTTCGTCTCGCCTACGTATACACACGTATATAGACACGTACATGCATACACGTGCAAGGCTGCAAGATAGATAGGTTCTATCGGTGCGCGGAGCCATTCTCTTTCGGCGAGAAATCGTGTAAGAGCTTTCGTCTCGCGAGCGAGCGGGAGAGCTGCGCCGATGTGGCTGTACCGATTTTCCGGCTGAAAGATTGACGGGCGCGAGGCGAATTACGCTTTTAGATTTATGGCGCGCTCGGCCGATGAAAATGATTAGAAATAATGTGTAACGAAAAAGCCGGCCATCGCCTATGTATGTATGTATGCGCCGCCGCCCGCGCGACGGCCGCCGGATTTTTCGCCCTCCACGAAATTACGTAATTGAACCAAGTTTAAACTGTCGTGCAATTATTCGCGTGCTCGTGCGCAGCTACCGCTCCTTTTTGGTTTCGGTTTAATTGTCAGAGAGTCCGGGCTGATTTACTACTGCCACCGACTGTTCAGCGCGCAATGAGAGAAAGAGAGAAAGAAAGAGTGAGCAATGCTATCGCGTAACGCTGCGCCAAGTAGTAGTGGTAGCAGCAGTCGTAGTACTAGCGGTCTTGTATACATTTCTCTAGCTGAAAAAGATATATGGCGCGAAAAGTCACGAGTCGACATTTTTTCATCGTTTAGCGTACACAACTGTTTTTCTCATTCGCATTAACTATACTTTGGGGGTTGGCTTGGCTTGGCTACGCTTACAATGGACGAAATTAACGACTTTGATGTGAAATTGGATTAAGCAAAGTTACGTCTGTGCTCAAGTGAAAAGCCATTCTTGAGATATTTTCCAGCGTATTTAAAGCAGTTTAATCGTTCAAATAAAAAATCGTAAAAATACTTTGATGCAATTCGGCGACATAATTTCACGTGGTCTATGCGTATTATGTCAAATTAACTTACTGCATCTGTCAGCTCTCGAATACCAGTAAACACAATAGAAAGAGCGGGAGCTGGAGAACTGAGTTATAGGTCCATCAAGCCCGGTATATAGAATTACACACAACTGTACAACTCTATGTATATGGGTTGAATTATACTAACTATGTTACAATAATATCGAAGAGATACCAAAGTCATGATGCAAAACTTGTTTTCTAGAAATATAATGGATATTTTTATAACCCACAAGGGTACCTAAAGAGAAAGATGAAACAATAATTAGTATTTATCTTGCATTTGTATTAATATCCTGTACTTCTGCATTGGTTTGATTCTCCAACAAAAAAAAAAAGACAGAATCTATTGGGAAGTAGTGCTTTTTGATTACATGAAGACATATTTGTGTAATAGGTATACTTCACGTGTTATTTCCTTTGGCTATGAAGAATATGTTTATTAGCAGCAATTATTACTTAAGTACATTGATAAGAACAGGTAGAACATCTACCATGCCTCATTCCAATTTTTCGCGTCAAAGATTTGAGCTCAATCAGGTGATTCAGTAGGAAGTTATAAATTTGAGTCTTTCAAGCTTATAATATAATAAACCAAGATTATTCAAGGGTAAAAGAAAAATTCAAACTTTTACTTCTTTGAAAAAACTGTCAAGCTGATTCTCATAAAATATATTTCCTCTTTACGCTTTATTCATAAAAGTTATTATATTAAGTATTGTGTACATTCAAAGTGATTCGACCCATGTACAAATTGAGAAAGGGAACTAGATGTACTATATATCCTCAAGAGCAATTAAGTACAATTGTTTGACTCTCTGGCAGTTGCGTGCAAGACTGCCAATAATTGACGTATTAAGCTGTATCCAACGTCTCTTCGTCTCCCTCTGTTCCTTTTGACGTGTATTTATACATAGATGTATAGGTAGGTGCGTAAACATAGGTATATGCTGGGAAATAGTTTGGATCCATATTTAGCACTGCTCGGCACTGTTTCCTAAATCGGTGGTAGGTAGCTTTTAGGGAAACTCGGTGAGACTAATCTGAATTTCGGCCTCATATATATCTGCAGCGCGAGCACAAACACGGCTCTCAAATCGTAGAAAGTCCGCGAGGCAAACTTTCAGTCAGTCCAAAGCACAAATAGAAGTGCCCGGCAGAAGGAAACAGAGATGAAAGATACGACAAAGAGAAGAAAGAGAGAGGGAAAGCTTGTGGCTTTGCGGAAACAATCGCGCCCGAGGCCATTATGCAATACAGAAGCCGCTTTTGACTCGTAGTTCGAGTCTCAGTTTACAGTATACCTGCGGCATTCATATACGTATGCTATACACGGGCGAGGGGTATATTAAGGCTTGTTTAGCAGTAAGGAGGACAACTCGGTGGCAAAAAGATGTGCCTCGAGTCGCGCCCCAGCCCTTGTACTCTTTGCTCCTCGTGTGTATGCACTCGCAGCAACTATACATACACGAAGCTGCATATTCGTGGCAGTCGGAGAGCTAGAGTGCAGTGTATCAGCTGGCAAGAACACGTTGTTTCGTGCCATAAGTTAGTTGCCAAACGACGTCTTTTGCCGCAGCTTAGACGTACATATATATGCGCTCTCGCGCGTAAGCGTGTAGACACGAGTCGACGAGGAGGCTTGAGAGACGCGCATATGTATGTGAGTGTGTGTATGTGTGCGTTTCTGCACTGGTTTGCAATGGAGATTCCTCCGGCCTGGCGGTATACGAGCAACTTGGGATGTATATCTCTCTGGTTCTCTTTGACAAACGCCATACAGATATATACCGGCTAATGCCAAGGTGAAATGAAGCTTTTTCACTCTTGCGCGCATACATATGTAGAATCGATCCGAGGCTCGATTATAGAAAGAAGGAAAGAGCGAGTGAGAGAGAGAGAAGAAAGAGAAAAGAAACTGTTGGCATAGGCACGACGTTAGAAGCTGCGCCGCGTCGGATTAATTTATGGCACGTGTAAATCTGATGTGTATGCGTGCAAAGATGCACGTGTATCAGGGACGAACTATATATTCTCCATAGGCCGGCTGCAAAGACGCCACGAGATATACTAGTTTGCCGCGCAAGATTGATGCGGACTGTCAGGCCATCTCGATGGATTAATTATTTATAATTTGTGTCATTCCCTGATTTTATCGTGCCCGAGTGCTCGAGTTAATTGCAATTTCATAACGCTAACTTACGCGCGAAACGATGCGTCAGCCGGAAAAATTTCACCTGAAAATATTTTTTACCCGTTAACAAAATATTCCCTACGCAGATGTTGCAAGACCTTTCTCGTGCGTGCGTGCGTGCGCAGTCCTCGAGTTCGTTTTTAAAAAGTACGGATCGTCTTACGCGGGGAAGAGCGTTTTTCCCGACGCGCATTCTCGGCACGGTATTAAGTCACAAATCCAAGTGAATTTCAACGTTAATATAAAAGTCTCAAACAAATTCGTTGAAAGCGGCATGAAAAATGTGCGCGCGCGGGCCTGCACGCGATAAAAATAAAAAACATCCTCGGAGCTCGCTCGACGCCGAAAAAAGTGTACCAGCACTTTTTCTTAACGAAGTCGCGCATCGTCTCCCCCTCGCGTATATATGCATCAACGGAGGAGCTTCTTCACTCACGTGTATCGTATACGTGTCACTCGCGCGAGTACACTAATGAAGATTTCTCGAAATTTTTACCATTAACTTTACTGGTAAAAGGGAGTAACGAGCGAATTCAAGGGTAAAATTACTAGTGCATCGTTGTAAATTTTATCAGTATTAGTTTTTCCTGCATTTTCCAGTACTTACCGGAAAGTTTTACGCTTAAAGCCTGCACTCGTCTCTCTTTCGCTAGAGAAATTTACGTCGAGATGCAGTAGTAGTTGCAAAAGAGAAAAAAAAGACGAGATGCCAGCCTTCTTGAGAAAATAAAGCGAGCATTAACGAAATTACAGCAAACAGAGCGAAAAAAAGCAGCTTGAGAGCTGCTATATTATTGTTCATGAATCTGAGCTTTTTCGTGAATATAATTCCGAATGCTCATTTAGTAGGTGAAAACAAAATTTTCTGAAAAAAAAATAATAATAATAATAAAGAATGTAGCTCAGCGTACCCGCCTTGGGTAGTTAAGCACAAGTAGCGAGCCGAGCTTCGAATGGATGTTTAAGAGATTCGTCAGCTGTCACAGAACTGGGCTGCGGTGCATAATGCAGGAAGAGAGCGAGAGGCTTCATTCGGGACTGCTGCCTCGGCGCAAGAATAAACGACTTATCCATCTACTTGGCACACATAGTTATTATATATTAAAAGCCGCGAGATAATCGCAAGCGCGAGACTCGCGAGAGTTTTGTCGAGTGCTTGCCGGGGCAAAAGAGTGGCTGCTGCTGCTGTACTCGCGGCAGCTGATGTACACATAATGCGCGCGACTAAACGCGCTTCTTTTCCTCGTGACTCGCAAACACACACACACACACACACACACATACACATACGTACACTCGCGCTCGCGCGTGCACACAGACATCCGAGGCTCAAAAGTGGATAGTAAATACTTTTACTGCGTGTTTACATTATGATAATTTATGTGAGCATGCACACACGCATATATATAAATTCATAGGTAGGTAAGCTGCAGCGCACACGTAGCGTGCACTTTTGAGCATCTCTTGACTCCTTATGATCGTTTATTTTTATGACGAGGTATAAACATTAAGCAGCAGCAGCAGCAGCAGCAGCAGCAGCAGCAGCAGCAGCAGCAGCAGCAGCAGCAGCGGCAGCAGCAGCAGCAATGGTGGCGGCAGCAGCTCCTTTTTTACTTAAACATGTCAGTACCGGAGTCGCGCGCGCTCGCTGCACTGCGCTTCTTTCCCTTTTCATTTTATTCTATTTTTCATTCTCTGACCTGTCTACTGTTAGCTTGGCGCATATATACGTATATATTATACGTGCGCTGAAAGAGCAGATAAGAGTCGGCAAGTATTATGCAGAAAAGCATCGCTGTATACGCGGTCATCGACGTGATATATAACGGAATTGTCGCTCTTGCCGCATAGTGCAGCTCTCACAGATACACACATACGTGTGCACTATGCAAAGAGAGAAAGAGAGAGAGAGAGAGAGATGCTGCTATTGCTACAGGGACATGTAGCGGAAGCGAAGTAGCAGTATGGTGAATGACACTTCTTTTAATCCGCGAAAAGGCGCATGGAAATTCAATTGCTTTTCGCTCTTCCCCCCCACCCCCTCTCGCGTATGCACGGACACAGATTGCTGCGCGCATGCACGCGTATGTACCGTTCCCGATTATTTTTGCGCCGAGCGCGTCTATATAACGTATTGAAGATGCGAATAAGTCGATTACGCTTATAATGTGCTTTGAAGATTCTCGTGGGACGAGAAAATTGCAGCGCGCGGCGCATTTCACTTCAATTTATGCTAGGCCGAGCGCCTTTTTTCCGCGATTCCGCTTTATATATAATATCGAGCCAGCTCTTCCAGTATATGTGCGAACGTGAGTGTGAGTAAGCAGCGCATCAGAAATATGTTTGCGCGCAATTTGATTTTCGTTCGACTCGCAGCTCGCGCGCGAGAGAGCACAAGTGCGCGAAGGAGAGAATTTTATGCGCACGGTTAAGTAAAAAATCGACTGAGTCAATATGATTTCAAAGAATGACTGGACACATTCTGTACGCTAGCATAAAGTTCTGCAGCGCAAGACTCATGGTTAGAACATTTTTGTTTTCCAACTCAGTCACGTACTACAACTTGTCTTTGATAAATAATATTATTTGTATACAACTATTGATCTTGGTTAAATTATTCCGACCCAGAATCACTTGGCAAAGTTTCCAAGACATTATCATTGATCCAAGGGAACTTATCAATCAAACTCACGAGGATTCAATGTAAAAATTCGTCAATCACTTGGAAGCACGAATTTGATAAAAAGTGCCACTATTATCGTGCCTGCACGAGCTACACATAGTGAGCAACAGCGAGCGGTGCAACCGACACTTTCAGCTTTGCACTTTAATCTTTTAGCTCGAGCACAGATTTGATTCGCAAATCGAGCGCAAAGAAACTTTCTTATTTCTATCAGACACAAACATTACAGACAGAGTATGGCAAAATGCTCTGAGCTCTCTCAGCATCGGCGGCTACAACTGCTCTGCTCTTTCTCTCTCTCACTCTCTTTCGCGCGCACACGCGCAATCCTTAATTGATCTCGATTCATTCGAAGATCGTGACCATGTTTACCTCCGGGCGCGCCGCTCACGAAGTCCTCGTCCATTATCTTTTTCTTTCTCTCCCTCTTCATCTCCCTCTCGCTCTCTTTCATCTGTTAGCACTCATTTACACTACCTTGCAAGCATCGTCAATTTTACAAGTAGTCTTTGCGTTTCCCTCGATATATACCGATTATATGTCGTGTTTTTGGTATGTCGCCGCGAATTTCGTGTACATACAAGCATGTTTAATATTTAGGTCGTGAGAGAAAGCCATGCTAAATCACACTACGGCATTGTATATAGGCAAGACACACACACTGTCAGTATATATGTACATAATGTAATTATATTGATATACAATCGACTGTCATAATACAGGACTCATAATAAAAGGCTTGGCTACTGCGGCTGCTACCGCTGCGATGGAAATTCCACGTGGTTATTAAAATCGATCGCGGGCAAATTATTATCGGACGCACACAGCGAGCTAGCGAGCGAGCAAACGAGACCCGTGCTTATATGGGCAAGGCTAACTACAATCATTTTCGTATGTGCATACACATATACACACACACACACACACACACACGCTGCAGTCTCGTGTTATACAGCATGCACAAGATGCAGTGGCATACAACGAGCAGAGTGCGCGCACTGTTCACTCTATTTATTATGCCTCTCTAGCACTGACTCGCGCATATTATATACGTACGTTGCAGCGTGCGTACGTTGCAGGCGTCAGAGACGGGTTTTCAACGCCCGAATGATATGTGCATGTGCGCCACTCTGCGTTGGCTTCGCCTGCGTATGTTGTCCGCGTAGTGTGTGTGCGGCCTTACACTCGTGTGGTTACGCACAATATACGCATATATTATATATGGCCGATTCTCTGTGAAATCGACTGTCTGAACGATTTATTTTTGCTGGCATGAAAAACTTGTTTCTATTGATGTCATACATATCCCCAAATTTTATTAGAATTATTGGGGCCGTCTGTCACTTTTTTTCTGAGGCCCGAAGTTGGCGTTTTTCCGTATTTCATGGTTATTGTTGATATTTCAAATATTTCTAGCTTAGCCCAGAATGACTTTAGAAAGAAGGTACCAGTAAGAGTTTTTTTAGTGGAAATTATCCAAATTTTTAGAAAAAAATACTCTACATGGATTTGAGTTCTTTTCAATCTTGCCACGATGGAGAGAAACATAAAAGTCAAAATTTAATCAAATTCGATCCAGATTTTCCTCACGTAAAATGCATTGAGCTTTTACACACATCCTTTTTTTTAAAGGATCTTTAAGTTTAATAGTTACCAAAAATTCGAAAATAGTTAAAACTAGCCCTTTTCAACGTTTTTTCTTGAAAATCTAGACTTTCATATTTCTCTACATTATAAACAGCTCATAAATGCATAGATTTTTTCATGGAATACTTTGGTCAGTTTTAAGTAAAAAGCTTTCTAGCACTATTTCTCTGAACTCTTATTCTGAGCTAAGATGGAAATTGTTTATATATTATAAATAACTAAGAATTGCGGAATAATGCCAACTTTTGACTCTTGAATAAGGATTATATAGGAGGGCCCAAAAATTCTTATAAGAATTAGGTACATTTTGCAGAGAATCGGCCGTATATAAACAAATACACACTCACGCACACACATACATGAGCGGGGCGCGCGTCTCATTGTTCGCATCACAGATCCTTATAATAAACAGCGAGTATCTTCTATGAGTTATGGGTCCTGCTAAAAATGCAAATGGTTGATGCGTAAGGCGGTCCGAGCCTCTGCTACACATATGTGTACGTGTGCAGCTCCAATGTTATAATACTCGGGCCGAGAGAGGAGCGTGCTTACGAGCGTGACTTCTTACTCTTAATTTATGTAACGAGAAGGGCAGGCCAGTAGCTGCACAGCGGAGCAGCCAAGTACTGCTACAAAGGCTACCTACTACTAGTACAACTACCATGTACTTTTTGCGGTAGTAAACAGAGGAGCCAAGAATAGCCGCGAGTATTAAAGAGTCCATAAAATGCGCGCGTGCGTATAATGCCCATAGGGGGATGCAGTTTTTCCTTTATTTTTTTTTCTTGATGCAGCTTTATCAAACCTGCCGATCAAGCATACCACGAAATTGTTCATTATTATAACGTGCACTACTCTTTTCGTGTATTTTGGTGCTTTGTTTACCTTGCACACGCTAAAAAATCATTCCGGATCTGTTATTATTTGCTCGTTCCTTCAATTTTTATGCCATTATTATTCATTTACTGCTAATTATGCTTTGTTCGAAGACTAGCGAATATTCCAAAAAATAACCTCAATTTATTATTTAATTTTAAGAATTAAATTTGGTATTCAGAATGTATTATTATTCAATATGAAAGAAAATAAAATCTATTGTGCAAGAGATCCGAACAAAAAGAAAGGAATATTTTAATGTGATTAAACTTATACATACAATGTGGGTGCGAATATGAATGTAGGTCACGTTTAGACACGGGGGGTCTTAGAAATATTTTTCCATTTAATAACCTGTCAATAATGCAAAATTTACAACCAGTTCCCGTCCGAAAGATAAAATGTTGCCGATCGTGTCTCGTGCAAGAAAACTAGCCGAACCGTAATATTATAAGTATAATTGCAAAAACGGCCGATACGTGTTAACTTCGATGGCAAACAAGTGATATGCATACATATTCAATGACACGTCGCGCGATAATTTGTGTGTCATAAAGTACAAGGAATTTCATATTGTGACACCGAGCGCTATCTTTTATCGTTGAATCGCGTATTGTTCGATCAAGCTGTTAAAAAAATATGAAAAAAACACCTACGCAGGATATTAATAATCAAAACGGCATTTGGATATCACGCTTATAAATGGTAATAACCTTATCGATCGAAAATGCGATGCTGCTGGAGAAAATAAACATTAAGACAAAGCCAAGTCGGACATAAATTTAAAGGGACGTACTGGTGTGGCTGCGATATAATAAAATCTTTGCAACGGGCATAAAATTATAATACGTAAAAAAGAATCGAATATCATCATCGGGCAGAATTCGGAGAGCTGCCTGCCCATGCATTCGAGTTCGACGCGATAACAACAAAAGCAGCGCAAAAAAAGACAAAAATAAACGAAGATAATATTGTACAAGAAATGTTGCGCTTGCTTGTGCGAAGTGTCTTTTGCGAGGCGTGAATTTACCTAACCAGAAAAAGAGAGAGAGAGCATGGAGTGGAGCGTTGTCATCGTTCTGTCGTCCCTCGTAAAATACATCGCTGGCTCCAAGAAGAAGTTAAAAAAACAGCAACAACGTATACATGTTGCGCGTCTAAATGTACATACACACGCGGATAACCCTACAGCAGCAAAGTAATTATACATCACCATGCGAATAAAAAGAAAGAGCGTAAAAAAATGAAAAAAAAAAAGTTTCAAAAAAATAATGAAAAATAAAAAAAGTTATCGTACATTCAAGCAGCTTGGCTACCGCAGCAGGGGCAGCATAACGTGTACGCAACACAGTGGGAAAGTTGCAACAATGACATAGAGGCTCGAGTGCACGTCGCATGCGTGTATATATAGTTGCAATTGCCGGTCTGCACTGCAAGTCACTAGGGTATAATGTGCACTTAATGCGTTTATTGGCCGGCAATCAATGCAAAATCATCAACGATAACCGTAGCCGCTGATGTGGCTTATGGCACCAACAAGCTGCTGCACAAAGGCACGCGGCGCGCAGCTCCATGCCACTGCCACTGCAGCCAATCGCAAAATCTCGAGGGTACCATTGACGACGAGGACGGATCGCGATAGCTTCGCATCGATCGATCTACATCGAGTTGCGCATAAATAGAAATACATATTTTTCCGTAATGCGCCGTGTGAAAAAGGTTCCCGTGCACGCGAGGATTCGTTGCATTTTTCATCTCTGCCTCTGCATGTATAGGCGTGGATTTATCCATATTTTATACTCGGGAAAACGTGTGTCTATTCTATATCCCGGGCATACGCTACCTGTATATGCACCATGCATATGATATCCTACAGTGGATAGCGAGGCATTGCACAAAAAAAGCCCAATGCTCACTCGCACACGCACTTTGAAGCAAAGGAAACTTCTTGACAAGTAGGCAAGCGCTTGTATAATAAATCCACGTTGAAAATGTATATTTCCGCTGTTGCCGTGGACCGTTTTGTTGTTTTTGATTTTACGTTCATTGTTTTCGAAAAACAAGTAAAATGTAGTTTATTGGAATTGTTCAATAAGTTGAGGAAGAAAAAAGATAATACATTTCTTTTCCTAATAAGACTGAAAAATTAAAACTAACTAAATACTCGGAAAAAAGAAGAATCTTCATCGAAGATAATTATTACGAATTATTGAAAAGTAATCAGAAACTTCGGAGAAAGTTTAACTATTTTCATCTGAATTTAAAATAAAAGAATATACCTGGTCACATAGAAAAAATTTTATTTAAAAAAACCAGTTTCAGATGTACAGTTTTGAAAGTAATAAAAACAAAAAAGAGTTAATGGAAATGAAAATTTCCAGATTTTTTGTAATATTTTAAAAACTTCAATTTTCAATTTTAGTCCGTTGAAAAGAAGGCATATATTACACGAATCTATTGTTAACTAAAAGCTCATAAGTATAGTAAAATTGTAGCATAGCCATCGCGAGCTTCAACGACCACAAGAATGAATAATACCTATCCAATGTGCATTGTGGAATCGAAGCGGCTGACGAGTTTTGAAAGAGGCACGCGTAGCTTCTACCTTTGTGTAGCGTAGCGCGCAGTTTTTTAGAGGGTGTTATAGGTATAATATAACTTTTTCACTCACATTTACGCACTCGTTCTTATACAGACACGCCGACCTTATGGTGCATCCAATTTTTCGTATATCTCTTTTTGCTCGTCTCTTTGATCTTTGCGTCCAGGTTATGCTGCATCCATTTTTCACTCGTGCGCGCCTATGCTATTTTTTGGCGCGTTTACGCGTGTAGCACACGCATGCACGTATAGATATGGGATGCTTGTTAATTTTTCAGCGAGACAGAGGCAAGGAGGAAAAAGTGCAGAAACGAAGGGCGAGGGCCAATGTTTAAATGGCGCAATGCAGTACGAATCTTTTGAACACCTACGTTACCGAACGTGCAACCATTGCAGTGTACAACGATGAATATCCTACAAAAATACTGACGTCTGCCGTTTAATTTTCTCGAGTTATACTCTATCATTACTTTGAATTTTGATTTTTATTGTCTGTTCACCAAAAATTAATGGGAATATAGGAAGCGTGTGTAAACTTTAGTACTCGCCATTTCTTCTGAACGTTTTTAATTATTTAAGCTTTTTTTAAGATTATTTAAGCTGTAGCTCTACTCTACCCTACTCTCTCTCTCTCTCTCTCTCTCTCTCTCTCTCTCTCTCTCTCTCTCTTTTAAATAATATTACGATTTCGTTGGTTTGAAATAAATCAATGATTCGAATTTCGACTAACTGAAGTAACAAATAAAGTTTAAGGATATTATTAAAAATTAAAGAGAGCAATTAAACAATTGACAAAAAATTAGCAATCAAAGAGAGACGAGCAAAAAGAAGCAGACAAAATAAACTTACGACAAGTCGAGTAATTTTTCACGACTCACAATGTGCAACGGAAAAAAAATAAGGCACAGAATCTTGCTAAATTTTAATCGCTAATAACTTTGGTTCGTTTTACTCGGTTCGAAGCTTGTGCTCTCTCCATATATCCTCGTATGGTTTGTTTCCATTGTATATTATACGTGTACCTCGGGCTCTTCTGTGTTATAGGTAATGGACGAGAAAAAGAGAGGGATGGAAAGAGAAAGAGAGAGAACGACAACGTGATTGTGCTATATAGCTATTGTTGCTCGTTGTGCAAATCTAGGATGATGAACGGGCGCGCAGCAGTGGCAACGCTGATGCTCGTCGACGCGCGGCATTCCGGATTTTTGACATTATATACTTCGGCCTCTCCCTTTCTCTCTCACTCACTGAATTTGCATTGTAAATTTTGTATAATATACGAAGATCGATGAGGTCGATGTTGCTATTTTTTACTTGTTACTGACTTTATGGCGTGGGAATGGCAACGCACATAATATGTTTCCAATCAAATTTCCGCAGCGTATAGAATGCGAAAGTCCGGTAAATTATGTGTGCGCTCAATTTTATTGTACAAATTGTACAAATAATATCACATGGATGGGTTCGCATGTAGCGTTTCCGATTTTCCATGTAGACGCTTTTTGAGCAGTCAATCTAACTACTAGAGTTGGAAAAATATATATGCCACCGAGAGAAAATTGATTAAATCGAAACACGTTTAGGCCATTATTTCTCTACGTGAATCTTCACACTTGTGTATATGTATATATGTTTATAGCAGCTAACAGATCGATGGCTTTTATCGCAAACGTGTGTTTGATACATGAGAAAACTTTCTGCCAGTAGATTTATACTTGCTAAAAGCAGAAATTCTATCTGTACGTCAAATCGTATACTCACAATGAATCAGGCAGTAGGTCGGGCAATTGTAAAGAACACCGGTAGGACAAACTGGCGCTTAAAATATTGTGCATCACTTATTGCTCGGATTTAGGGAGTCGATGAATCAATTGAATCGTGAATTTACTGATTTCACGTGTAGCAAATATAAGGCACGAAAGTTGCATCTGGTTCGTCGTGCAACTCCAATGACTTTTAATTGGCAGTAGAAAAACTGCATGGGAACAGTAAAAGAGGGAGTAAGACAGATATACTGCGCAAAAGACTCGGTTAACTTTTAATTTTATATGTATATATTTAAGCCAACTGCAACTCTGGCAAGCGTGAAAGAGAGACGTGGTTCTCTGAATGTTGTAATCAAGAGATAAATTAATGCCTTCGTGAGCTGGAGCTTTAAACAACATCCAAAAGTATGAAGAAAAAGTCGCTAGGTTGGTTTGGAATATTAGTAACTTGAAATTAACAGATCCAGAGGAAGAGGGAGAGAGAGAATACGAGAGAAAGCGGGAAGGAGAGAAAACCCTTAATGCGCCAACTTTTTTACGAACGAGCTCGTCAGCTGTAAAGGCCCAGGTCATGTTTGAAAAAATTTAATTTCATCGAAATAAAGGAGGTAAGATAGAGGAAAGATACATATCCAAGTGACAATTAAACGGAAAAAGACGCACAAGTTATTGTAGGAAGCGCATCTTCTTATCGATGTTTGACTTTTTTTATAAACATACACACGTGCATATGCCAAGCGCACCAATATGTGGACCTTATAAACTAAATACAACCAAGTGCAAGGAAGGCTCAGATTTTTTCAATTTGGCACGCAATAAGCGAATGAATCGACTGCCATGCGAATGAGCGACTGAATCAACGATCTTGTGTAAGGATTCGCCGTCGGCCATACGCACATGTATTAATGGTAGGTGAAGAAGAAGAAGAAGAAGAAGAAGAAGAAGAAGAAGAAGAAGAAGAAGAAGAAGCAGAAGAAGAAGAGGAGGAGGAGAAAGACACAAAAAAAAAAAGAAGAATCGAGAGGTGCAGGATCTTATAAACTCTCATGCTCTCTTTCGCCTGGTTCGTCTTGTTGACTTAACGAGAGGTCTTTTTCCGCGTACGCTCGTTAAAAGCAATGTGCGCGGTCGCGTCAATTCGCGCGAGCGTGTAGCACACACACACGTGTGCACGCGAATGTATGGACTATACTCGATATATACTGTATATCCAAGTGCGTATGTATACGTGCATACATGTGCGTATATACACATACTGTACGTACACGTAGGAGGAAGAGAAAACTGGTTTGCGAGGAGCACTTGTTTCGCTTATAAAATAATGCTTTCGACTTTGAATACTAAAAAAAAGTTTCGTGGCTAGTTTAGGTGCCGATAAATAATAAAAAAATGAATCAATAGCCAGTGATACATTAATCATATTTTGCAGCCCGAATTTGGAAAAACTAGAAATATTTTTAGTATTTATCGACAGATTTTTAGACTTTACAAATAAAACTATCAACAATTGATAGTAAAGTGTTTTACTTTGAGACTCATTTCATAAAGTTCATAAAATGATTCTAAAAGTAGCATACAAAAAACTGATTTTCAGCTAACCCTTCCAATCTTCGTCGTTACCTTACCTTTTGGAAGTTTTAGGAACGGATGTCTTATGCATCGATTTTTTTACATCTCGTTATTTTTCAATCGCATCAACCTCTTTTTTGTGTTTAATCAAAATACGTGTTTGTTTTAGTAAAATTTGATACAGCTCACCTACTGAATATTTGTGTTTTTTTATAAATTACTTACTTATGAGCAGCCAAATCAAATTTCCGCTGGCAACCGTAAACTTTAATGAACTAATGTCAAATAACAAACAATTGGAATGGATATCTTACCTGTGAACAAAAAGTAATGATAATGTAACATTTTCACTTTGAATAATAATTCATACAATTATTTAGCTAAAAATTTCAGTTCAGAAGAAGAAATCGCATTTTTGAATATAATAAGGTAAGTTGAAAATTTAATTTTTCAACTTTTTTCGTGCAGCATTTTTCATTCGAACGGAGTAAAAGTGACCTTCAATGCACCTGGAACCTCATTATATCCGGTAAAATATCGATGAGTCTTCTCAAAAACAGCAAAATTTTGTGGGCCAAATTGAAAATGCAGGAAAAAAGTCGTGGTAGTATAAATACGCAAAACTTTCTGCAAGTAAACGCATTAAAAAGTGTACGCAACATACACGCAAAAAACGAAATCTCACACGCGTATACGTTTATATCATTTCCTTCAGCAGCCCTTTTTTATTTAATTTTCGTATCCATTTGCCGCTGTAATTTATCGCGCAGTACTTTCGGCTGATTTTTTTATCGTTCCCGTATGTATATGCGTAAATAAACGTTCTTCGCTGTAGGCTCGTATAAATGTTTAACCCGAGAATCATCCATAAGTAATTTTATACATACATACATGAACTGTGCAGACGGACTTATAAACGCAGGATCGCATGTTTGTTCTCTGCAAAGGATGTGAGGGTACCATATGACTTTGGAAAGGAACAAGAGACTGACCACAAGCAGAAGCGACAGCACCCGACTAGTCGGTTTGTTCAAATTAAATTTAAATTCCTATACATCGGTCATTCTCACTGGGTCGTGCTTTGTCCTTTTATATACGTCTAAAAGACAGGGCATCTTACCCCGACGGTCAAACGAATACGTTTGATAATTCTTCAATCAAGATGATGATCATTTTTATCAAAAAGACAATCTCATCGGGTAATTAAGAAGAATTTTCAGGTATAATAAAGGCAAATTAAGTACAAAATAAGTGAAAAATTTATAGTTTGCGCTTCACGGAATAATTTTCAATTTCACGTCTGGTGGAAATATTACATAATTTATAACGGGCTTTTGTAATATAGATCTAGGCTGAATCCGATAAAGACGGTTAACGATTCGACAGTAAGATATTCCGTGTTTGCTCGTAATCGTGTAGCCTTTCATTCATGTACATGTATAAGTGTATGGTGCGATATGGATCACAAGGTGCGCGCGGGCTCAAGAAAACGGTCTTTCTCGTTCGTGCGCGATTTCGAAATCCATCTAGCGACATTTATCTTGTATATATAGAAGACATGCATATGTGCACCAAAACTAAAACCGTAATCCTTCGAGACGATCGCGAATTTTTAAGGGGTGACATCAGAATGTCGAGTCGTGCAGAACGTGACGTCACAATGGCGCACAGGCAAATGTGTAACTTTCGCGAAATTCACCCGAGTTACGCAATTTTTTTTGCTTTATTTTGTCTCGAGCATATCGTATAGGCACATAGTTTCTGCGAGAGTATCTGAAATACTTTCGCTATCTTTTCGCCTGCAGCTGGACCGAAATTAGACTAACAAATGTAGGCGGTGCATTTGTACGTTTGTTCGTGCGCGCCTACTACACGAATCATCGTAACTCTGACGGTGATCGCGATCCAGGTGCGAATGTACGAATTTCCTTAGACTCGTACGGAACGACACGAGGAAGAGAAAAAAGAAAGGATCGAAAGCTAATGCGAACGAGAGCCGAAAAGGGAAAAAGTTAACGGCATACCGTCACGGGCAATCTTACGTTAAACAGCGTCGTCACCGTAGTAAACGTCAGAGCATATAATATGAGGATGCGCTGATGCGTTCACAGAGGGGATCAAAGGATTAAAATCGAGGCAAAGTGAGAGAGATAGAGAGCGATGCAGAGGAAGCTTGTAGGCATGTATATAAGTATGTACGTATGTATGTATAAGACCTTGCGCACGCAATATTAAGCATCCTATTGCGCGAATGTCGTGTTTCTCATGCTCACGAGTATAGCGAGGAGTGTGTGTGTGTGTGCGTGTGGGTGTGTGTGTATGCGCGTGTGTCATACGCGTACGTTGTTGGAATTTCGCGATTGGGTGTCCTTTGAAGCTCGCTCGGATCGAGGGCACCGCATCATCTGTACAGCACATATGTACGTACATATATATTATATATAAAGCGCGTCATAGTCGCTGCTGCATTTACTTGCTTCGCGAGCGAGTGTTTAGTGCTTGCGTAGTAGCTTGTACGGGTGCAGATCACACACTCTCGGCCCGCACATGCATATATATGCACGCGTGTACTCGCCCGAGCAGCAGAGCACTCCGTTTGACGCGATTTGATACCAGAGCCCAGCAAGGTGTTGTCACTTATCGTCCCGTAGGCAGCGTCGCGCGCCGAGTACTGGAACAGTATATCCCAAGTGCTGCGACGTCGATTGCCCTCGACGACAAGCGACGTCTTGCTCTCCCGCCTCCTCAGAGCTCGGTATAATGCACAAGACGCGCGAGCCAACGTATATGTGCCAGCCCAGCAGCTTTCGGCCGCTCGTGGTCTAGCTCTCTCTCTCTCTCTCTCAATGTATAATGTAACATTAGCGCGCGATATTCGGAGCGTTTTCTAGTCGAAGGTGGAATTAATCGAGGCAGCCTCGAGCGAGCGATTGTTTCGGCAGCGCGTGTGTACGCGGCTTTTATCTCGAGCGATGTAAGTTGCAATGCTCGAGCGAGCCGTTGTCTCGGGACGCGGACGAGACGCCTCGCCAGCTTTTCCGATTTCTCGCGATATCTTGACAGCAGTCCTCCTTCTTGCAGGGGCCGCTTCGCAGAGAGCTGTTCACTGTTTCAGCGCACCTAAGCGCACACATATACGGCACGGAGCGCGACTTTTTTTTCGCCCGCAACCGTTGATAGGAAAGACCATACGGTATTTTAGCGCTGCTCCGTTGATGCTCGTATTCGTATGGTCGACGAGGACGTCGTGTAGCTACGAGCGCCTTTTCTTCGCTCGCTTGTCTGCGGATACATATAGGCTTATCGCGTGGGCCGCTCGTGTGCTGCATGGCAGCCCTCTTTCTTTCTCTATGGCAAAGAACGCGCGCGTCTCTGAAGCTCATATCTTTCGGCGCGCTGCCGCTGCTAAGACTGCACGTTTTCTTTCGAGCTAGCTCGCGCAAAAATACATTGGCTGTTAGCTTTCGAACTCTCGCGATCATTGTGCTGTACATGAGCGAGCCTCGTAGCATGGAAGCGAGCCTTGCGTGCATATGCACGTCCGACTCAGACACTGCAGCGCGGGTATACAGAAAAAGAGAGCCTGCAGCCTGCGAGATGAAACCTACTCGGCTGCGCTCGCCATGCGCATTTCCAAGTCTGGCCCAGAATGCCGTAGGGCCGACATTTTTCCACCCTCCATACGGTACTTTCAACGCTGGGCGATCCTCTTATTACTCGCAAGAGTATATCTACGTGTGTGCACCCCAGCTATACATTGAACGCAGCTCGTGCAGCATCGCTAAATCATGCTGATAAGTTGGAAAAATTCTCCTCGCTTACCCTGACAATAATTTGCAGAGATTCCGACAGTTCCACATTGTTTTCGATAAACGTCCGAAGAAAGATGTTCAAAGTTTTCAATTGCGAGCGATTTTGTAGGTCGACGTTGGAAAGGGATCTTGACCCGTTTGGAAAATCATAGCGACCACTCCAAGGGGTATTTTCAAGAATGTAAAAATAAACTTTTTCAGATCTTGGTGATAAAGAACGCTTGTGGTGCGCATTGAGTTCAGATAAACGTAGTGTCTTTCAGCTGTCATTTTTTATTTTTCAATTTTTTATATTATGAAATGAAGTTTATTGCAAAAAGTTTGTGGCTTTGTCCGCTAGTTTGATTAAAACCACTTGAGACTTCTTTTACAAAATAGAAAAAAATCGAAACTAATGCCTACCGTTACTTATGTAAAGACAAAGCAAACGGTAGATTTATTCGAATCTCTTCTGAATTTGATAAGAAATTCACAGATAAGTTAATTTTCCGTATCATTCGAATAAACTAGAACTTGAGAATGCACACGATAAAAGGGTCATTAATGTAAAAATTAAGAGAAAAAAGTTCGAGTTATTTCATTTATCGAGTAGTATAATAGAATCACGCATACCGTTAACTTGGGCTCACAATCGGCTCTATTTTATTATAATTGGCTGAGCGTTCGAGCGTGGAATGAATCGCGCTCGGAGTTTTTGCGACCGAGATGTGTGTGCAAAATAAAAACATTTAATTGGACGAAATATTATATCGAGAATTCGACAGCTTTGAAATTTTTTTACGACTACATTATATGTTTCGCGCGATAATCAATAAACTCGACACCGACCATGCGCCGGTCAAGTTTGCAGGGATACAGCGATGAAAAACGATGAGTTAAGGCATTATTTTGACTTTTTTACGCGACAAAGTAAACGTGAGTACGCGATGATGAGCCGAAGCGGGCAAAAAGAGCTGCAAACGACGACGACGACGACAACGACCAAGTTTTGCTTAAGCGCACGGTCGCTTTGCATTATTCCCGGCTATGCGTTTTCGTCCTTAAATAACCTGAGCGATTCATCATTTCTACAATTCCTTTTCGGTCGTCGGTACGTTCGCTCGCGCAAAAAAAACTCGACGATGAAGTGCAGCATACACACGCGCCGGGCAGAGATCTGCGAGCTCCGCTCCAACGGTATTATATAAACTGCGCACGGGGTAATCAATAAAAAACTGCAACGGATGCGAGGCAAATGAGAGTATTTCTCGCGTAAATGATAAATTATACAGCGAGCTCGCGGACTACATAGTGTTTCGAGTTTCGCGAGAAGCCAGCCGTGTGCATAGCGCATTATAAAAACTTGTCGCAGTGGTTGAAGCTCGCCCAGTGGTAAAACGATGGCGTTTTGCATTTATCGCGACTTTTATCGCGCCGTGAATGCACCACGGAAACGCGCGAGTTAGTATGATTTTAATGGAGCTCTGCGTGCGACGATTACACGACTATTTTCGCGAGCAAAATTGATCAAGGCCGTGTTTGCGCAACGTTCGTCAATCAAGCCAAGTACGTAAAAGTTTGTCTTTGATCGCCGTGGCATGTGGTCCGGGAGGTCCGAGTATAGGTCGACTAACGAATATTGTAAACAAAGCCAGCGCAAACTACAAATAAGCGTAATCAAAATCGATTAGCGTCAAACTCTATAATCTCCAAAGCCGTCGCTTTCAAACGTGCGCGAGTTTATATAGAATATATATAGATGCATTTGCACACACACACACACACACACCCGCACACATACACAGTAGAGAGAGAGAGAGAGCCTGCTGGGCATGGGCGAGTGCAGGCGAGACATGACCGATGCCTCGTTAGAACACCTGTGACCTCATTCGAGCGAGTATACGGAACGACGACGAAGCCTTTGGACCGAATGAAATTTCGACATAGCTCATCCAAAAGCTTTGACATGCTGATAGTGTGCCTTCGTCAAAGAGCGCCTGGGTTTGTAACGTACTAGGGCTTGTAAGTACACGGCTCAAATCAATAGGGACACTTAAGCTAGACGGATTGCTACATGTCTGCAGCCTTTCGGCGAAATTTCAAGACGCGTGCGGTCACGTATAAGCTCCGACACGAACGACTCCTACCTCGATTATTTCATTTCTACAACTTTATAGTATATATCGTTATGACGTGTGGTTAACTTGTTATTACAAGCTTATTATCTAGTTATGAAAGGTAAATCGCCAATTTTCCAAAGATATATACTTATGAGAACAAGAGTGATAATACCTGTTCACTGCAGGCAATTATCTTTCCAAGTCGATCGAGATATCGAGAAATTAAACTTTTTCACGTCGTCGATACATCGGCGACGTAGCAATTTTCAATAAAATCCATTTTCCGTTCAACGCACTCGTCTACGCAGTGCAGATGCAAGAAGACTTATAGACGGAAATTGAACGGGCAATCATAATAACATCACTCGAAGCTTCGGTCTCGTTATCCAGCAACGAGCGTCACGCAATCAGCATCTTCTTCTCCAATCCCGTTCGAATGCATATGTCCAGAATTTTGGCGATTGCCTCGGTTTGTTATTTGCCTTGCTCTTCCCCCTCCATGGTCGACGAAATGGCTACAGTGAAAGAAGCGCGCAAAGATCGGTTATATGATACAAAAGAGCACGAATCCTTTCGATTGCTGATTTTGCATCGAAAATGATTCTCCCTGACTCGACTTCTGTTGCTGCTGCATATGTACAAAGAGGCATGCATGCAAAAGAAGCCATCGGCGAAATCACCACCGCAACTGACTCCCTTTGTACATACACAGCTTCGCACGTCGAGATGTGTATGTGTGCATAGCGCATACACAGACCCAAACATACTTGCAGGGAACTGCTACGTATACGTGAATAAATATCTATATACCACAAGTACAAATCCGACATGTCCTGTGCTCTCTTGCTTTTCTCTGTCTCTCTATCTTCCTTCCTCTTTCTCTGAACCGTTCATCGCTCATCTTTCGAGTGTAAACCCGCTTTCTTTTGCAGCTCTGCGTTTTTCGCAACCAGTGGTCACAATTTTGGCCCGTAAATTTTCACATTCAAACTATCACAAGAGTATCTTACTGTGAATGAGTGTGACTGACTCCAAGAAAAGGTGAAGAGACCTTTATATTTTCATCTGAGATGGCTAGTTCTATAAATAGTGAGATGTAGTATTTCCGCCTATATGCTGACTGAACGTCTGAAACATTTTAGTTACTTTGTAAGAAAAACCTTCAGATCAATGAATGCAGATTAACGAGGGGAGATAGTTCTGTTCGCTGAATTTCAAGCATAAATTTAACAGCTGTTGCTTAGCACATATTATAGTGAATTTATCAAAAAATTGTTCACAAAATAAATTTTTATTCTAAAATATTGAACCATGAATCATAATTAACGCCAGCAACCACCACTAGATGGCGATTACGTGTATCTGCCAATACCTATGTAAGTAAAAGCACGGGTGTTACTTAAAAAGTTAAAACGAAAATAACTCAATAGCAATTTTAAGAATGCCTGGTGGCTTCATACTCATGTGACTAAAAAAAGTTTAATAGTCAAATAAAGACAACACAGATTAACGTATGATTGGCATTGTTTGAGTGCTACCATAATAGGGGTCGAAAAATGAGCGACGAACACGCTGCAGCTTACCGATTTGTTCCTAGGAGGAAGAAAAAGGTGACAATTTCGATGCTCAAGGTTACTTACAAAATTCAAGATCAGTTGCCCTATTGAAAAGGATCTACGCAATGATGGCATGGATATTCGAGCGGTTGTTCGAACGCTCGCCGATCTACTTTACGTTAACATTATCGTTCTTGCAGATAAATGCAGAGATGTTAGTAGGCAGATAAACAATATCAGATACGTACATCTAATTCATTTCTGCTAGACGGCATGACCCCACTTATTTGTAATAAAAACAATGAAAGTTAAAAAATGCATGAGTATAAGATTGTATCAAGATCTCATCGGAACCAGCATCAAGAATCAGTCCGAGATTACGCCCACTATTCGCCCGGGGTTACAGCAAAAATTATCCAATTTATGTTGGTTTCCAATCTAAGTGATTTCGTGGTAATTTGATCAAATTTTCTATTTTTTTTTTCTTATGATCATTAATAATTTTTTCTAACTTGTAATCGTATCAACTAAGCTTTCCCTGTGTTTCGATAAATTATTATCTATCTATATATCTACCTATCTACCTACCTATCCATCCATCTATTTTTCACCTTTTCCTCTTACAATGTGAGCTGTACTTTTTTGAGCTGTACTTCGGGCAGGCGTGCACTGCACACACACACACACACCAGGCAGATATATTTGCGCACACGTACCGGTAGCTTCCGAGAAGCGAAACCACGGCTACCTGCAGTGGCGCAGAGGTGGCTGCAGAATACCACGAGTCGACCACTTATCCGCACGCGCACGCGCGCATATGAGAAACTCGTGATCATCGTCTTCATCGCGTCTTTTCAGCCGACAATATTCATGTACCCAACACACACCTTTCGTGTAGGCTATACCTGAGAGCTGCAGTCGCAACTGATCATAACTACATCTATTACGGATTCTCCTAATTCTTCGGCACTGAATTTTCCTCTACCCCATCGAACTGTAGCTAATTTGATCGTCGAGGGCAATGAATTGAGATGGAAAATATGCGGGCTCGAGGTGGCAATCGCGCCTGTTACAATCGAGCGCGAGCTTCTTCGAGTCTTGGTTACACGGCTTCGAAGCATTTGGCTTTTACGAAGCGAGTAGGAGCGGAGCCTCGGCCACGAAGACGAGGCGGAACTGGCACTTTTCCTGCCTATTATCTCGGCTTTTTACGCGGGCACGCGCTTATCGCACGTAATGCACCGCAAAGTCTCGTTGCGCGCGCGCGTTTACGAGTCTTTTTATGGGCCGCTCTTCAACAAAAGATGAGAGGAATGTTATTATGCGCGCCAGGCACACACGGCGCACCGCTGCTCGGGCTGTCGCTCGCTCTTAATTAGATTAAGCGTTCATTGACGCGCCAAGCTTACGCTTAAGCAGGTGATCCCCTGTTACGCACAATACTACTACTACTACTACTATTACTACTACCACTACTACTAGCACTGCTGCTACCACCAGCACTATTACTACTGGCGCAGAAGCATCGGTGCGAGTAGTATGACAACTACTAATTAAAAGCATCGAGTGCTTATTAAGCTAGCTAGTCGAGTTATATAGACGAAGGCACATGCGCCGCTCGTGCACCGTCGCGCTTACTCAACGCAAACACGTTGCCGTTTGCGCCGCATTAATAATTCCCTCAGCTATTATTGTTATCATCTCGCATGCGTGTGTGCGCGGGGATCCCAGGCGCACTGCTAGCTAATTTGTCAGGGTTATTTGCCGCAACGCCGGAGTCTGCACCGGGCCGCAACAGCAGCAGCAGCCGCGCTTGAAAGATGCAGTTCGCTCCGCGCGTTTACCGACGATATATAGTTAGGCGCACGAGAGAGCAGCTGCGATAACACTCGCAGGCGCGCCAGGCACGATCGCTCGGGCTCGTTCAACGCGGCTATATAGGCAGTGGCAACAGCAGCAGCAGCAGCAGCAGCGAATTTCTTCCCTCGATCCTCGATGCCGTGTGTGTACGTAGCGCATTCGCACGGGTGCGCGCGCAAAAACAAGACGATTTCACGCGGCAAGATTCGCCAACGGCGCAGCTCACGCGCGATCGCGATTCCTCTATTTGTTTGTGTACATTTATATTCTCGATGTGCGTTGTACGATCGAATTTCTCTACCCCCCTTGTTAAGCCAACAGTGCGCGTCTCGCTGCGCGCTCGGATGTATGCGCCAAAATACAATCGGCAGAATTCATCATTTCCTCGCGCGAATTCCCGTACATACTAAAGCAGCCTTAACGGCAACAGCCTCGAGGTAAAAGCCATCTCATTTCTCACTCGTATATTCATATTTTTGCCATATATTGCGCAGAGCTAGAAACTCGGAGGTATATGTGCGTGTACGATAGGCCGAGGAGTGCATCGTGCGCGCGTTAAGTTGCGTCTCGAGTCTGCGTTGCTATATACGTCGCTGTCGCTGTCGCTGCAGCGCTGCACTACAGGCGCTGCGCACGAGTGTTCGTCGAAATCTACATCGAAATTTGCGAGTCTCGCACGCGCAGCGTGACTTGTAGGTCGATGTATAAATATACGCGCATCCGATCGGGTATTGTGTGTTTATGTATACACGCATACGCGCGAGAGCTTTTATTTGCTCGCTTGTATAGATAGTGCGTTATGCTGCACAGCGCGAGTTAACGTGTCGCGCTTCGCTGCGCTTATCGTGTATTTCCCACTGCAAAAGCCGCAAAATTATCAACAGTATTAAGCGTATAAATCCCGAAATACGCGAATCATCTTGGATTTTAATTCACACGACTCTTCGGCAGACGCGCATCAACGAGTACGCGTGTGCGTCCGAGCCTGAGCAAGCTAGCGACTGAGCGGTAAACTGGTTTATTCGCCGATCATCATCATCATCATCATCATCCTCATCGCCACTGCCGCACAAGAATCTTTCGATTCGCGATTTATCGATGCAACTCGCGCTGCTCTTGGCCTCAGATCGTAATCTTCATTGCGTCGTAGTCGTCGTCGTCGTCGACGTCAGGCTAAATCATACCGACACGCTTGGCGAGGAATTCCAAAGCATGCATATGTATAGCGACACGCGCTTACGAGATTCGCGAACGATCTGGTAGCCCGCGGCCTCGCGATCGCCGCACGCACAAAAGACTTGACGCTTTTTTTTAGACAGACGCTTTATACTCGAGCGATCCTAAATCTGTCAGCTGCGAGTCGAAATTTCGCTTATACTCGCTCGTCGTTAATTACTCGGCACGCACGTGGCGCACGCATACACGCGCTCCACGCGAGAGTAGCTAGGATTACTTCCTGCACTTGTAATGGGACACGATAAGCGAATCGTTTGATTAAATTTCATTCGCGGAGTATCGGTAACGAAGCCGAATACGAGCCTCGCTCGCGCCGACACGTAATAACATTCGAAACAAACAGCGAAAATTTTGCATTCCGAGCCTTTTTAATAATAACGCGCGGCTGGAAACTCAATGCCACAAGCGAGCTGTATAATATATACATATGCGAGAGGGTAAAAAGCGCAAAAAGATATTCGCTTTGAGCCGCGGCCGCGTTGCACAATACGTCGCTAAGCCATTATATGCGTTCGTTTGCTCTAATGCCATCCTAATGGAAATAAACTGAACGTCGCTAATAATACCTATATGCGCGGCCGGGCTTAATCCACGAGCAACGTAACGCGATGCTGCTGCCGTTGTTGCTGGGCTATATATCGGCTTACCGTATCCCTCTCTACATCATCTATACGCGTGCATATATATGAAGCCGCAGCGCACCGAGCATATAATGTATATATGAGAGACATACAGTCAGAAAAGAAAGAGGAGTAAGAGAGAGAGAGAGAGAGAGAGAGAGAGGAATGGCGTATTGCACAACAGCCTAGAGCCCATCAACCGGTTAAAGGGTACGGTCCGTTAGCACCCGATGCACTCGATGAAATATTTACATTTAGATTCGTTTTGTGCGCTGCGACGACGCGACCTATCTTCCGAAATCCGACCAACCAACGTTATATTGCAATCTAGCTTCTATCCCGCGACCTCCGCCGCTATAGCTAGGATTACAGCGGCAGTAGCAGCAGCAGCAGCAGCAGCAGCACTAGCTATATAGCAGGCGCATTTGCCATACGCGGAAAAAATTTCACCCAGAGATGTTGCTATCGTGGATATTATACCTTTGTTGTCTCTGCTTTTTCTTGCGACGACTGTGAATGTAGGGCGCTTTTTTTTCTACCATAGACCCAGCGCCATGTTTGTGTTTTGTTACAGAGAAAACTTGTCGTTCGAAGGAAAATACCCGGAAGAGCTTTTTCGAAGGGAGGCGAGGAAGAGGCCGCCGCCAGCGCACCGCCGACGACAACGAGCGAAAAAAGCACGCGCTCAAAAATGAAAAGAACGCTCGCGGCGCATATTTCTGATTCGTCGCAGCAGTTTCGTTGCATGCGCATAGCCAACCATTTTTTGTTGAATACTTTGTACTGCGAAAGTACTACTAGCTGCTGCCGACTGAAATTTCGAGTGCAGCAGGCTTTATAATGAAAAGTAGCCGAGGAAAATTTTCCGACCCAGCCGTATTTCGAAGGAACTTTTTGCAGCGCTCCGAGCGCATGATTAGGCTGAATTGGCCGACGCTTGGAATATTTTTATTTTTCCGATTCTACGATCTAGCGACTGTTTCGCATTTGCAGAGCAACAGACAAGTGACCACCAACGACGATTCTTGACTATTTTCTTTTCGAGGATAAACGACATTTCATTCAGTCACGTGTTTTCTCGTCGATTTTAAAATTTGTATCGTTATTGACAACATTCCTCCTTCGAATGAATCTATACCTATTAATAGCGCTTATGCAAATTCATCCGAGGTATTTTTTTTATTCGCTAAAACGAAGACATATTCCATTTGCCGAAAAAATTTTATTCCGGAAGTTGAAGTAAGTGAGCGAGTTGTGGAAATCGATATCTATGCAAATCTCGGATAAAGTTTGCATTTTAGCTAACACATCGGATCTACTTGGTTGGATCTTTGAATTGGGAACATATCAAATTCAAATTGAATATTGTTTTCATACATGTAACCACTATTCTCATACTGTATATATGTTGATTTTTTAATACCGATATACGCGCGAAAACATTTTTAATTTTGGCATACTCGCTTTTCGAATTGCTCTGAGTTCAAAATTGATGAAAAAAGTTCACGTGGATTTGAGATATTTATCTAAAACTAGAATAAAATTGACTACCAACTTTTCAAGTTTGAACATACAAATATATATGTATATTTTTTTCCAAGTCAACTTTTACTTGAAGCATTTCAATACGGCCGGCAAAATAGAGAAGAAGATGTATATAGAGTGGAAAATATGCACTCCCTGACAAAGGCATGAATACTTACATGCAGATGGTCTGGCAAAAAGAGTGCAAACAGGTTGTAACCCTCGCGATCGTAAGTCAACGAAAAAAAAAGAAGAAAAAAGAATCAGTGGAAATCATATCGTGAGCTGGCATCGGTAAAGAAAAATCCGATCCCTCACTTTGGCAGCTCGTAAAGTCGTCTTTTTCATATAATTTTATGCAGCAGAAGCAGCAAGTGCAGACGAGCGCGCGAATATGTAGGTTATAATATGGCGGATAGCTACACAGACACGGAAACGACCTATTTTCTTCCAATCCTTTTTTGAATTTTGATATCTGGAAATCGCAAGGAAGCGCAGATATTCCGGATATTTTTTTCTCAATTCTTCGTTTCTCGACAAATTCAAATGTTATGCTTGTCGATAGCGGCGCAATTCATTATTATATTTGGCCAGCTTATCTGAGAGAAACGCGCCATAAAACGAAGACAGAATTGGAATTCTCGAAAGGTAAAAATCAATTTTTATCAAATTTTCCGAATAAATCAACGCGTCATCCACGCAACTGTGAGCTTCAATAATGAACCTTCAAGGGCTCTATATACAAAGTTTACTAGGCATATTCGTCATTTATAATCACAGCGCGGAACATCCACGCTGAGATAAAAATGGTTTGCTCTAGTAAAGAGGAAAACTCAATATAACTCTTTAACGAGCTAGTTCTCAACTTTATATATCGAGCAGGAAGTTCAAGAGCCGCAATTAGCTTTTCGCCACGTGGATGCAAGGTAATATGGAAATTAAGTCAGTAAAGCAACTCGTGGACTGCCCTAAACAAATTCCTCGCTTGCTGCTTTTTCACCTCCTTCTTTTAACGAAACACATCGTTGGAACTTTTTTATGGTTTGTTCAAGAACCTTACTTTTGACGCGTAAATGTATTAACTTTATATTAAATTTATACGAGACGACCTAATTCATCTCAATATCCCATAAAATATGTTGCAATCATCGAACATTTAATGAAAAACACGTACGCAGTATGGATTTCTAAAATATCGCCAACAAAGTAATCCCTAAATCAGAATCTACCAAACGGGGTCGATACCGAAAATAATGGTCGTTGGCTTCAAAATTACCTACGATTGATTACTTTCTATCCGGTATATATAAAGTTAAGTCATTATACTTATATACATCTTCACTAGAGTTTTCAGGAATAGGAAAAAATGAGCAAAACGCTCGACGAGAGAATCAAGAGAGTAGGAGAAGAAGTTTTTTTGCAAGCAAAAGCTTTAAGATTTTAACTAGTAACCGAGAGTGTGTACTCGTGGACGAAACTTCAAACTGCTACTGCTGCCACTGATTCTTTTGCTTTACACTTATTTACTTTCTTTCTTTCTTTCTTTCTTTCTTTCTTTCTTTCTTCTCTTTTTCTTCCTTCATTCGTTCTTTCTTCGGCGAATCTTTCTGAACTGCCTGGCTAAGTACTGCAAGCTAGTGACTTTCCCTGCGATTTAATATATCAAGTATAAGTATATAGGCATGAGCTGAAGCGTATATACTTGCAGCACGTCAGGGCCGCGAATAACTTTTGCAGCTCTGCGGAATTAAGCGCGATGACGAAAGTTTGTTACTGCTCGCAGCGTCGCACACAGTAGTCGTCGTCGTCGACACCGTCACGCTCGGGGCAATTGATATTTTTCCCAAGTGAGAAGAATCTGGAGCAACGAGGCTCAGGGGGTCACTCGCGTGACAACGCGGCCAACGACTTTAACGCCTCGTATATATCCAATGAGTTAAGGTCCAAGGGAGTGTTTTCTTGTCTTCTTCATTCTCTTTTTTTCTTTTTAATTATCGCTAGTCCTGCTGTGCCGAGCCGGCGCATAGTACATCACTGAAATAATAAATCTTTAAGGAGATAAGGGAGTCAGCTTAAAATGATCATTTTCGAACACATTTTTATAAATATTTCCACTGAATATTTTTCTGAAAATCCATACGTATTTTTTAATTTTGCTGTTTTTTAAACATCTAAATTATTAAGTGAAAAAAGACACGCGCGTTTACATAAAAAGCTCAATTTTTTTGTTAACTGGAGAAGTAATAACCAGAGCGGTGAAAATTTTGACGATGTAAATAAATTATGCGGCTCTTCGATTTCGTTAGTCATTATTTGACGAGTCCTCGCGCGTATACATTTCATTTTATCAACTGAAACTTTTTTCATTATATTTTTCTCTACGTGAATTAAATTCTCCTTCCCCGAGAAATAGGTTAGAAGGAAATCGATTGTGATGGCTGTCATACGATAAAATTACACAAATGAGCTGCGGAGTATGGTAAAATTTGAATAACTTCATTTTAATGGATCAAGTGAATTTTCATTCAAATAATACGTGCGACGAGCACTTTTATATATAACGCGCCCGGGCATAATCTTACTACCAACGAGCATTAGCCTCCGCGTGAATCGTGCCGGGCAAAAAAAGGATGCAATAACTAATGCTGCAGGAGTATTTTATACCCGAGATCATTTGGCCCTGAAGCTCTATTAGATAAGGCAATTTGAGGTAGTTTAAAAAAGCTTTACGAAATAACGACGTTTCCCTATCGCGGCTGCCTTCGTGGTTTACGCTAAACGCCCGGCATTAAATTGTATAAGCATGCGAGCTACCCCTACGCTTCGTGTCAGATGCGGTACGTCTATAATATTTAAGTCGTTGCCGAGAATAAACAATCGAGCACTATACAATGTAAAATCAATCGGAAACTCGTCACTCGAATCCGATACGTTGGCTGAGAAAAAAATTAACACTCATTGGAGGACATTACGCAAACAGGCCTGTACTTAAGCTCTGTCCCTCTCGTAGAGGAACAACAAAACAGTGGACGCACACTGCGCAATATTTATCTCCAAGTGGTAATCGTATATATATATGGACACACAATATGTGCGCATGCGTACGGGCGCTGCAGCATCCCAGACACATAAAGTCCGCACAGTACGTTTATAACATAGTTCCCAGCTCGAGTGCGTGTACACGCTTCCATGCTCGCGTATGTGTATGCATTTTATATCAGTAAGGGCTATCGATTTCGACGAATTCGCACTGCCTCTCCGGTTCTTTGTTGTACGTATTTCCTCGAGGCCTTGCGCATTTTGCCCGCGCGCGGAATCTCAATTTATATGAAATAAGCGACTAAAAGCAGGAAAAAAAAACATATCCTCTTCGCCGCCCACACTATATACGACGTACGTTTATACGCGCGTTTGTATGCAGGTAAATAAGCTCTCTCTTTTCTCTCCTCTCTTTCTCTCTGTTTCTCTCTCTCTCTCTCTTCCTCACTAGCGCGCGAGGCCCATTTGCACAGGTGGTAATCTCGGTGACTCAATGTTTCTTCTCCGGTTACAATATGCCACCGCGCGGAAAGATAAAGCCCCGACTCGGGCTCTCCTTTTGCCCCTTTATTCATATTATTATAATCTTGTTTTCGTGCGCTTACACATGCTACATCATATCAATTTTATCGAATATAATACAATGACTCGAGTTGGACGCGCGATCGGCGACCACTTTTCGTTATAAACAACACGCCCCAAAACGTATTTTCTGTGTAATAAATTTAAATTTTTCGCCGAACACGAATTTAAGATAATGAGCTTGCCGGGGCCTCAGCGACCAGAAATTTTGGTCTCTTGCTTTGTATCGATCGCGATTGTTTTATCAAATTAACAAAAAAAAAAAAAAAAAAAAAAAAAAAAAGAAAGAAAAAAGCAAACCAAACAGTAAATCCATGCATTTACAACGAGCATAAACAATTGGTCGCTTGTGGCAGACTCGCAGTAGTAAATTTAATTTACCTGGACGAGAAAAGCTATGGCCTATGTTGGAAACTTTGTTCTAATTGTAATACACATACACGTGTATAAGTGTACGTGCACATTTATACATACGCATGTCAATCGTATATTTTATCATTCAATTTATCTTTCTCTTTCTCTTTCCCTCGCGCTTGTGCAGCGGCGTCGCAATCGCGCATAACTCATTGAAGCCAAGCCATGGACACGTTTACAAAGCCGCGAACTATATTATTAGTTGAAATTCGAATCACTAGCAGATACAACGCGTATAATCAGTGTAAATTACTTAATTAACGAACTATCACCAGGACCGCGCGCCTAGGCCGAAAACTAGTTTGCTTTGTTGTGCCAAATGATATATTATCTGCTGCGGTCTGGGCATAATATATGAATTTTCCAACGAGCCGTGGACGTGATTAAGCAAACTTACATTTCAATCGAGCTCGATCGAGACGAAAATTTATGATGAAATTGCTGAACAAGGAAAGGGATTGAGAGGGAGAGAAAGGAAGAGAGAAAGAAAAAATAAAGGGACACAAAGTAAGGGTAAAAAAGAAAACGAGAGAAAATACATTGGAACTGTGTCGTCGGACGAAACTCGCGCAGCTAGTGCACGGCTAGAATATCCAACGAGCGTCGAGCGATGAAACTTTAAACGTACAGTTAACGTGTCCCATCGTCCATCCGTCGTTCGAATTCGGTAAATAATAGAAGAGCTTTGTCGCTTTAGTTTTTCCTCGGGACTTTGCTGCTCGTCGTCTATCCACTTTAAGCTTGCGAAAATTCTATTTACGAATGATCCTCGTGCTCTCTCTGCAGTGCCTGTGTCTGAGACGCGATGTAGCCAACAGCAGCAGCACGTAAAGCGGCCACCACGAGCATGTATGTGTGCCTATGGCATTGAAGCAGCTATACACCCACACAGCAGGCCAATAGATGTACGCAATACAAACGAGCAAAGAGTAAGGAGCAGCGCGGCAAGGAATATACGTATTCTGCTCTATACGCGAGCCGAGCGGGGGAGGCTCTGTGCGAGAGATAAAGCAAGTTTTCTGAAACTTGGACGTGGAAGGAAACTATACGTACACCTAAGGAAGAAAGAACTGGAAGCTCACATGCAAACAAATTTTTTATCTCGAGAGTTCATCATTTAGAGAGGCTGTACTTTGTATATACATCGAGTTGAGCAGCGGCAGCAGCAGCAGCTGCACAGCACGTGTACGTGTGCGTCTCGTGAGTGGGTACATAGTTGCACTGTGCACTGCATAAATGCGCTGCACAGAGTAAGTTTTGTTCCTTTATGCACACATAGCCGATAGATCTGAGCTCGAACGTTACCCTTATGGATATTGGATGCGGCTGCTACTGCTGCTGTTGCATGTTTTCTGTGGGATTGAGTGATATGAAATCTCGATGGCCTATTTTTCCTTCTCCGCATATTATATATGATGCCGATAGACTCTCGAGTGCACGACTGTAATATCTATTTTTCTCTCATGGACGTATGCTCATGCGCCGCGGCATGTACGCCACGGCAACGGTTTTACCGAAGAAAACCTGAAATGGGAATATGAGAAAATATTTAAAAAATGCAAATGACAATATTTGCACAGCGAGTATCGAACAATGTTCGTTCCAGCTTTATCGAGCTCAACAGTATGTTTGCTCCAACTTTTTACATTTTTCAGATCGACTTTTCATCGATTATTAAATCGAAAGTAAGATCCTTCTTGAAAGGGACAAAGGGGACGGTCGATGAATATTGTTGGGTCAGAAGAAGGGTAAAGGTTCAGGAGAACATGGCGTGAACTTTTTTCTACACACACTCACACGTACATACATATCCAATAGATAGCTAGAGCAGTTTATGTCGCGACACGAAGCTTCGGACGTAGATAAGAATTTTCAGCCGTCGGTGCACGTGCTCTTTCTTTGCTCAAGAGCAACGACGACAAGTACTTACGCTTGGTTTTTTATCTTTTGCCCAAGCAACCACTTGTCTGCGACAGTTGGCCCGGATTGGTCGTTTTTTGAGAGACTTGGCAGCTTGACATTATTTAGACCACAGGTCGTACTCTACAAGCGATTTTTTTCTACACCAGCTTCTCCCTCTTTCATCTAATTTTACGCTTAATTCATTCGATCTATTTATCGGTATAATAAATGTAAAAAGAGTGTACAAATTACAATCAACGGTAAAAGTTACATTTGAATTAAAATAATCTCTTTTTTTCTACGGACACTTTGTGTGCGCTTTAGGATAGATAGCGAGACAATTGCAGGCCGTTACTGTTTCTGCTGCTGCTGCAGCTGAGGAAATTATGCCTCAAGGATGTGCACTGTACTCGCGAGCTAAGGCTTGTCACGATTTTTTAAAGGAGAAATGCGCGCACCGTAACTATAGAATAGAGCCGCTCTTGCCATTGACCGACGATGCGGAAGTTTGAATCCCATTTTTATTGTCGCTATGCTGAATTCTTATTAAAATGTCGAGTGAAATGTTTTGCTCTCAGTTTATTATTTCAAAAAATTTTACATCGAATTTTTTTTCCTTCGATATTGTTATTATTAAAAAAATAGGTATAGATAAAATAAAAGAAAAATCATGGATCGAATTGTTTTGGAACAATTTAAACCTTCCAGTACGAAGGATACAGTCAAACTTCTGCTCCAATCAAAATTGTTTGGAACAAGCGTCTAGCATCGGAAGGAAAAGCTCGTCACGAATTCACGAGTTTAAGAAATACCTGAAGTAGTCTAGCCATCTCTCGTCTTTGGGCTTCTTGCACACTTGCCAAATAAATAAAAACGAATAAATTAAAAAATGAAGGAATAAAAGTAGACCTAAATACGCAACGATCGAACGTACTGATTGCAAACACGAAAGAAATCAAGAGAGACGAGTCGAGTGCGTGCGTGCTGTCAGGAGGGAATCAAACTGGACGAAAGACACGTGTGACCGGTGCGTGGCGGCAACTGTACATTGTGCACTGCGCGCACAACGGCAGCAGCAAAATAAGAAGAAGAAACGACAGCAGAAACTCTCTCGGTGGATTTATCAATGCATTGTACCGAGTTCAATAAATTAATCAATTCAATTTGTTGGTAAACCCGTCTATATACAGTAATGTGTACATATAGGTAGGTATCGGAGAGATGAGCGCGCGCGAATGTATGTGCTGTATATTTATACGCATTCAAAGGCGCCGCGAGAGGCGTATAATCGCAGAAAAGAACGGCAGAGTCGCATTAATAAGGAGTTACGAGCTCTCTCTTCTCTCGCTCCTTTGCTGTTGCTGCTGCTTTAAATTTTTTTTTGTATATCCTCGTACCCGTTCATTTCATTCATCGCGTATTTTTGTATATGTAGCCGCGAGTGTGTGTAAATGTACAAGAAACGAGAGCAAGTCTGGCGCGCGCGAGCGTGCGCATGTGCGTGAATTTCTGATCGATTGTGCACGATTTGTTGAGTTTATCGAATTTGCCGCTCGCGCTTCATTTGCATGATAAGGCACTCTTCGGCAGCTCCGCTCGCTCGCGTGCGAGGAATCTCAATGATATTTAAGAGGCTCGAGCAACTTTTTGCAGCAGCTCCCAACTGCGCCTTGGCTCGTACGTTTCGCGCTTCTGTATACAGCTGACTTTGAATAAATATACAAATTCGACAATGATGAAGGATTTTATAGTGCAGAATCTGGTTTTCGTGCGCCCAACTTCGCGCTATCGTTTTTGTATGCGCTCCGTGTGAATTAGCAGTCAACCCATTCGCTGTATGATTTATACTAAGAACGTATTTTATGTGTGTCGTGTATTTTTTACGTGACTTTTCGAGAGTCTGATTTAGATGAAAACTAACAAATATTTGACGAAAAATATGTTTTATCGTATTATTCAAAAATGTAACTGGAGCGATCTTGGATGGTGCTTGAATTTATATTGCACTCAAAGCAACTGATATTTACGTATTTCCAAGGAAACATCTTCCATTGAATAAAATAGATCAAGATTATTGACTTTATACCAGTAAACACTATACTCTTGATATGTCCAAAAGTTGACCAAGAGCAACAGGTTTATCATACCGAAAGGCAAATTTATTTTTCGTTTATTTCAAGTACTATATCTTCATTTTGTGTATTTCAAGTAATGATGCTTGACAGTACTTGAGAATCCCAATTAGAAGTTTATTAGTTCATCACAAATACCAAGTTAAGATCACTTCTCATTCAAAAGAGAGTTATTTTTAATTTTTTTTCGACTTTTCAAATTTCAATAATGTTTAATATGGATGTAAATATTATTCTTCAATATATGACTATATCAAATGAAAATTTCAAGAGAGACGACTTTTCACCAAGTCGTCACGAGCTTGGTTGTTATCGTATTAATTTATATTAGTAACATGATCGCGGAATATACCGTTATAATTTAAAAAAATTTTGCTTGCATAATTTCGCATGAAATTCTAATTATAATTAGAATATGAGTAATATTTAAATTTTTTAGAAAAATATATAATAATTCTCAACAAAGATGACGGAAAAAATAAATCTCTCGCAGGCATGCATGATAGTAACAACTAAACCCCCAGAAAAAAACAGAACACTGTGCGCAAATTCCCTAGGTATTTAGAGAAAAAATTTAGTTAAGAAAAACCCTAGTTCGCATTAGCTCTTAATTATTTGCCATGCTCATCTCTCGCATATATAAAACTGTGATAACGTTGCTGCTCGCGGCGGCGAAACATTTCATTCCACGCGCGTCCATCTCGTTTGGCAATTGCGTGCGGCCAGCCCGCCGTTCGTTATATATCACACGCACGTGTGTAGGTGTGGTTTTTTTCATATCCATCGCGTAGTAGCTATTTCAAATTTTGAATCGAGTTATTGACCGCGTCAATGGAGATTCAGTTGTTCGCGCAAGGAGCTTTTTCGACGATGATCGCTAGTAACTTAAGCCTGCATCGACTCACGTTGCGTAATGAAAATTTGTTGTACATCTATTTTGATAGGATTTTTCTTATTCTCTTGGATATGGGGGTTGGTTTTTTTTCAAGAAACCATACACATGTTTTTTAAAAATTCATTCGCTTTTCAAAAGTTCCTGTTCGGTTTTGTGTTTTTTTTTTTTTTTTTGAATAACGAATTCTAATGGAATAGGAAAAATATAGATCTTAAGTTAATGCGATTCTTTTCTTATACGTTTCCCATAAAAATAATTTTCCAATAATATTTGTATGGCTTCATTTCTACGCCGTATGATAAATATATGCGTAAGTACTACACGCGAGCAAACAAGCTGTATCATGAACTTGTTAAAGGACGAAACGAGTAACAGATATAGAGAGAGATGAGCGCATATGCAATAATCACGAAAGCAGGTTAATAAAATGATCGATCGTGAGCTAAAAGTCGGTGAGCCCGTTCGGGTCATAAATCGACTTTATAATACATTCGCTCACCGTCATCGTCGTCGTCGTCGTCGTCGTCGTCGTCTTCTTCGTCAGCTTCTTCTTCTCATTGAGAAATGGGGCCTACCTTGGCCAAGAAGAAAAAGAGAGGGAGGGAAGGAGGGAGAGCGAGAGAGTATAAGTGTCGACTCTTGAGCACTCGAGGCGCACACCGCGCGCTGTTATAAACGGTACTTGATCGACGGCGCCAAAGAGAGATGTTTCTCTCTCTCTCGCTCTCTCTCGGCTGGCTTATATATATATTATTCGTATTCGTATATTCGTACCCTTTTGCTGCGTGCACAATTGGCTTGTGCGTGCGCGTCTAGAACGAGAGAAAGATTTAAGTGCTCTGACCGCGACTCGACGGAGCTTTATGACTCTCGGCTTGCTTTTTACGCTGTTCAAACATATAACCACAAAGCCGAGCTATAATTTTTGCGTGCACCTTTCGTCGGCTCCAGCTAGATGTCTATGCAAATTTTCAAATGGTCTTGCGCGCGTATGCAGCTATGACTTCATCGTCGGCGCGCGCCTCGTTTCGCAAGGCTGCAGAAACAATAATTTTCCTCTTTCGTTTCTGCGGAATTTCCACCACGCATATACGAGCGCCGATCGGAGTGGAAAATTTATGACGAACATACCTATGGCCAAGAGATGAGATTGATAATTATGCTGAACCGATATCTGCTTTGAGTAGCCATTCGGCCAAGCGTGAGCTAGATGTTTTTTCAGGATTCTCGCTCGTTTTTTGTTGGAAAATTATGAGTTAGGTTTAAGTACACACAAACGCACGCCACCTGTTTAACTCGTTCTTCACACTTGCGGTGCCCGTGAACACGAGCCGTTGATCAGCACAAGCTCATTAATTAGCACGTAATTTTTGATAGACACTTACTTGAAACATGAAAAAAGAACGAATAGATCATGTTGCTGGTATAATTGAGAAAAGTAAATAAATAAGTCAATAAAATGATGCTTAAGTTTTATAACTCTATAAAATTTTATTTTGAAATTTTAACTAGGCATGCGTGTTCTTATCACGAGCTCGTAGTCGTCATTTTTGCATTTAACTAAGATGTACATTCTAAGCTCGATAGTCGTTATAAAAGGAAAAACTGGAAATCCTGAAGTATGCATTGAAGTATACATCGAAGGTGGGGTAAGAAACTTCTACGGCTCGAGTGGCCACGCAACTGTAGTCGAAGCATAATAGCAGCAAAACGCGCGCGCATAAAGGCGGCTCTCCTTGCAAACGAGCTGCAGCAGAAGCCTCGCGCTATAAGGAAGAGTAAAAAGGATTCATGACGCTGTTGCTCCGTTGACTGTGTGGAGCAGAGAGGGTGTGGTATGTGTGTATACAAGCAGGCGCTCGATACCTCGTAAATTACCATCGTTGTAGCTTTTCGTTTATATCGAGACGAGCTCGATCATCCCCTTTCTCCTCTACTGCAGTAAATGCGCATCTTGGCCATGTTGAATATCCTCGCGTTTGATTTTCGTCCACGAAATTTCAGCTCTATCGCGCTCTACTTCCGTGAGAAAAAAAAACATCTCATCGAGGCCCTTTTCGATGGCCTCCGTTTCGGCGGACAACTTGATCTTGCGCTCGTCGCACGGCGGGTCGTAAAAGAAAGCGAAAATTTGGTCCACGTAAGATGAGTATAGCAATCGATTGGCGTGTTTGATCAAGAGCTCGTAACTGAATATCGTAAATTAATGCGCCGCTAACGAGGCCGGATAAGTTTGCGTTCGAGCGAGGGCAGCACGAGAGAGAGAGAGAGAGAGAACCAGAGAAAGAAAGATGTACAGGAGAAATTATGTAATAACATGGGTTAACAGGACAGGGGATTTTCAATAAGTATTTTACCATTAATTATCGCCGGTTATCGATATCGTATCTTTTACCAAGTTAGTTGTTTTTTTCCTTTTTGTCGCGTCACGGAACACCCGAGCTCTCACTCGGAAGCATGTACAAGCCCATACACGAGCGTGTGTAAATAAATAATCTCTTAAATTTCCAAAAATAAGATCTTACTGAAAAAGCGAGTGTATAAAAAGCAACTGCGAAGTAAATTTTTTTTGTAAAAAATGTCACGTTGCCCGAAAGTGCAGTTGGGCAGTTTGGTAACGGCGTGTACTTTACCCGCTGACACCGACAAAACAGATGCGAAGTAATCACACGTTTTTGCAAGTATACGTTTTGCAAAATTATATTTGCTTTAGCAACTTTTCTTTCACATAACGGTCGCGACGATCTGCGCGCGTATATTTCGGCAATTAAACCAACTTATCGATTTCAAGATTAAATTTATTTTCTCCTCGTACATCGGGCATGGCAATGGCGACGGCGAACAAGCAGCACAAGGCCTCGCTGCACTTCGACTATACACCTTCAACCAAAATTAAGAAAAAGAAGCGCAACTTCGGATAAGTGCTTGAGCTTCAACGTGTTTGGGCCTGCTGCTGCTGCATACTGAAAGCGTGTATTACATACTCCAAATGTTAAATCATCCAAACTTCACTGATGAAGTACAGCCCACGTAGCGGAGCCATAAATCTTCGCTCCTTTTTCGTATCTCTCTTCAGTCTCGCACTCTCTTTCTCTTATTACCATCTTTTTCTCAATTGCTCTTCGCAGTATATTTATATACACTCGAAGGGGGCGAGAGACCGAGAGAAAGAGGGACAGAGCGCTAAGGATCCTGCGTCTGTATATAGCTATAGAAAGTATTTAAAAAAGCAAATGGCTGTGAGAGAAGAGAGAGAGAGAGAGAGAGAGAAAAAAGGACGACTAAAGGGAATAAAAGTTAAACAAGGAGATAAAGGAGCAGCATAAATACAAAGTATGAAGAAGTTAAGGTCTCGATATCCATGGTCCGTGAAGTCAAGCTTGTAGCTTGTGTACACCTTGCCTCGTGTACTCGACTGCTCGGCGCGTTGTACGAAAGATGAAAAGTGTACAATACTTCGAACTGATGCTGCTGCTGCTGCTGCTGTTGCACGCGTACGAGCCCATGTATGAGAAATAAAAAACTTCCTCAACCGGTCCAGTTTAGTATTCTGCAGGTAAATATAACTGCATAATCTACGCCTGTTTAATTTTCTCACCGAGAAATGCTGAAATTTTTTTTATCATTCCAAGATCGGCGACGTAAATCGTCCTTGAATTTGCAAATACAATGACGCAGCCATGTACGCGAACGAATGCGTCCTTTACGAGTGCTCGAGGGGGAAAAAAACTCTAATTCGCAGCTCAACATCGAGGACGACGTGCGATTATTGAAAAAATGTTTCGATTTGCAAAATCCTCGCCTTACTTTCACGAATTATAATTATTGCAATAAAAAGGCGGGATCTCTCGATCGTCGGCGAATTATAAATATTATCCACAAAATTGGCGGCCGCGCGCGTATGTGGCGAGTTTTTCGATTTTCTCGCCGCAACAAGGTCTGTACGAAATTATAAGCTTTTATCGCGTGCGTAGCGGCAACTCGCCATGCGCAGTCAGCTTTTAATTGGCTGCACGCATATAAGAATAATTTTGTGCACACATGCATATACATATTCACGCACTCGCAGTTCGAGGGTGTTAACGCGCGCCGCGCGCAAGATATTATTAAACCCGTAAACAGCACGTGGAATGCGCGCCACGAGTGCAACAACGCGATCCTCAAAGCCAAGCTCATTATTTATGCGGCTATATGCGCACTGGATTTTATGAGCTTATAATTACTCAACATCGTGACATTATTATAAAACCTCGTGGGCCAGTGCCTAAGACTCTAGAGTACTTGCCGGATAGCCGCGCAACGCAATGATTTCTCGTGGTGACTGCATTAGTTGCCGAGGAAAGAGAAAAGCGCAAATACGCACTTGATTAGTGCTTGCCACGTGACCGATAACAGTCTAGACAGTTGAGTAAGGCTTTGATGATCGAGAGCTCGAGCCTGCGTATACATTCATGTGCACTTACACGCGTACGAGCGAGAATGCGAAAAGTCCATAATGGCGAACTCGGAAAGAGAGTCCAGCTCCAGGAAAGAGAAGAATCTGTTGCTGAATCTATTAGAGCAGATCTCGGGATCGTCGTTGGAGTAATTAACTTTGAATTACAATACCATGTCGCGCGCACATGCCGCTACTTAAAAACGCGACGCGAGAGTTCATTATTCCGAGCCCAGGGTTGCGATCGTACAATGTCTCGAGCGATCCCGGCCGAAAGAGAGAAAGACAAGCAGAAGAAGACGAGCGACGAAGAAGTGTAATGTACCGTTAGAAAGTCGACCGTCTGCCGTACGCTTACCTACATAGCTGCACTGCACTACATGGGCGGACGGTCGCGCGCCTCTGATGGACGACCGGCAGCAAATATCATCGCATCGCGAGCAAAACGCTTCGAATTAATCCAACGACCAGTGCCCGCGAGACAATTAAATAAATCCAAAGCTCGTAACTCAAAGCATTAAAATTGCGCTGTTTATTTATCTGGAGCGCTGAAACGAGCTCTCATGTAATAAAAGCCAAGAGCCGCGCGACGGCTCCGGATTATTATTCGAACTTTATTCCTGGGATGCAGATAAAACGGAAGAAGACCTTCAAATTTTCCGCAGTTAGAATAGCGACGCGCCTGCTACCAACTTACAAAGCCATTTAGTTTTCCTCTTTTGTGGCTGCAATTCCTCTCTTTCCAGCTCTCTATCTGAGCGAACTTTTTTGCAACCACTGCCACTGCCGGGGCACCTTCTCATTTCGAGCTCGCAACCTTACAGTTCTCGTTTTTCCTTACCCTTCGGCCGCCGACGCATATATATATACATATATATCTCTCTTGATAAGCAGATGCAAAAAATCTCTTTGTGCTTCTACGCGAAACTTTACAGTGTACAAAGTTCGATAGACCCATACACGGAAGTGAAAAGGGCAAATTGAATAATCTCATCCGGTACTGATTTCTAACCAAGTTCCCTCGATGATTGCACGAGAGGCCGAAAGAAAGAGAGTAGAGCGATCCATTGATATAATACTCAATTTCGTAATTATTCTCAATTACGCCATTAGGTCGCAGCTATCCGAGGAAAAATCGATAGCAAAAATAGATATATCCGCGTGCTAGATATTCCTCGCGGTATCTGTTTCTTCGTTGACGTAATGCCTAGTCCGCTGCTACTGCTGCGAACCATCGAGCATCCATCGTCCTCTTAACCCTATTTTTCAAAGTTTTTTCTCATCGTCCCGTTAGCCCATATTTCTTTCTTTCGACTTTCGAGTGACTTTTCTCTTCCTCGCGCGTGGTATTGTCTCGATATTCATCCTTATATTTCGCAACGCTGCTGGCCTCACGCGCGCACAAATTTCCCGAACAAAGAGGACGAGACGACGGTAAAGAGAGGAGCAAGCCAATGTATATGTATAAGTAGTACATACACAGCATGAGCCACTAGCTTATTATTATGAGTATATAGTCAATGGCTTCTCAAGAAGCTGAAAGTAGCCCCATTGTCGTGTTTAATTCAGCGTTAAATCGTTTACATCTCATTAATCGCCGAGCCGAGTATAACGAGCTGCGGCTATTTTATAATATATATCGACGGCGATCATGACGATGATGATGCTCAACGACGCGGCACGATCTATAGGTATTTTCGTGCGCGACTTGCGGCCGTCCTTTTAATTTAAAATAACGCGAAACCTCGAGTCGGTAAATGCAGCGTATACACGATACTTGCAGCAGCTCGTTACCATATGCAGCGCTCCCTATCGAAAGTTAATCTACCTGATTTCCACACCCATTTTTCGTGACGTGCTTTCGTGCGATCAAAATATTTGTTCCCTACTCAGGCTTTATAAATGCAGTCGTTGCTTGAATATTTTCTCCTAGTCTTTTGTCAACGAATACGAATTAATTTTTTATTTCTGCTTACTCCGCACTCCGCATTTTTTCTTTGGCAAAGTTCAACCCATCGAGATAACGTATATTTTTACTAAATTTGTTCATTTGATTTCGGTGTATTGTCTTTTTGAGAATTTTTGTCTACGTCATTGTACTGCAGCTTCCCAAACGTACGTACAGCATCAGAAACGAAATAATATTCGCTGGCATTTTGCTGGGCTACGGTACAGGATTGAAAAAAAAAAAAAAAATTCATGAATATTTTGACTGACAGTTATGCTCCGCAGAGTGGAACATTTTTCCGTCGTGTACTCGTAGTGCAGCACACACGCGTGCCTGTACACTTATATTGACGTGTATTTCCGATACAAGCGTGTCGAACCTTTGTAGCGCGCCATGTAAAACGATTTGATTTTTTTGTTCGCTTATTGACGTAGGCACACGATGAGCGCGTGGCAACCAGACAAAACTAAAGAAAATCACAGCTCGAGCGGAATACGAGACTTGGCATTCCACGCGACCGTAAGCGTAAGTACATTTCATGGAAATTATTGAGAGGCAATCACATTTTTTCAGATCTAGTATGAGTATTTCGCGATCGAACGGGTCGATGGTGAAGATTTTGTCAAGTTATGTTCATAAATGAGCGCTAAGGATATAAACTCGTGTAGTATGCAAAGTTTACAAGAATAAAAATTCATAGCTTTATTATGAGTAATAAATGAAGTTCACAAACTCGAGTATCATAAAAATCGACCCCCGCCGTCGTCTTTATTACAATTTGCCAAGCATATACACAGCTATACGGGATGAAAAATAGCAGCTTTAAAATGTTCGATAAATCATTTGAGCGTGCATGGGTTCGGTTTAAAATTTCAAATAATACATTTTGAGGTTTACAATGAGGTACGCGCGCATGTGTGCGCGTACAATATGCATATTCGACCATCGATCAGTTTTTAATATCCAAAGAATACGGGACGCTGGGCAAAAATCATATGCGTCATAGATTTTTTTTCGAATAAAAAATTGCCTTTGCGATTCAAAGCATCTTGTGTTCGCGCGCGTGAGTTTCAAATGCGAATAACACTCTCTATAAAACGCATGGACAATTCATCTATCCTTCATCCTTTTTTATGCGCGAAAGAGTAGCCGTTACTTGCGATTTATACGATTTCAAGCTCATTGCTCCTACCGATTCATACAGTTCAATAGACTATACATAAATAATTATATAATAAAACTTATGTTAATTTGATCTTATAGAAGTCGTAGGAAAAGTTTATATTATGATAAGCTATCTCATTAATTTATCTTCCCATACTTAATAAAAAAAACAACCACAGCCACCACTATCAGAATCGGCTCCTCCTGACTGGTTAACCTAAGTTTTTGATTTCGATTATTTACTGAGGAAGAGCCAAGGATGATTCTGTTCAAGGTTGTTTGAGGCCAATATACAACGGTGGTTTAAGGGGTCGTTTAACACAGTCATTTGAGGTTATTGTGGGGTTGTTTTGGGGTTCATCAGGGGCTAATAAATATAGATTCTTCATGAGGCTTCTAACATTGATTTTGGCACATGAAACTGAATTAAAGTAACCCAAGTTTATGACATGGGTTGTTATCCGATAAGAAGACAAAAGTTTAGGTCGATATATAAAAAGGATTCAGAAACTTAGGTTGATAACTGAGAATCCAAACCATTTTCACTGCTTTTAAAACAGGTATTAACAAAAAATGAACATCGAAGGAATCATTTAAGGGGTAATTTAAGGGAAAATAAAGATATGAAGTTGGTAGTGAGACTACGTGAGACCGCGTGAGACCGCATTTTGCGTGAGAGCGTTTTTTCGTCGGGGATTTTTTCTTTTATCACTCGTATTTAGTTAATACTGTGTTTTCGGAGACTATGAATACATTATTTTTTGTCACTTTTTACGAGGAATCGATTTATCGAATCAGAATTATCGTATCTGTTATAGATTTCAAATAATAACGTTAGGTGGTTTTCGCGGGTCCCGAAAATCGCGATTCTCGCGTATATGGTCAAATCTCAAAATAAAATTCCGTTTCGTTAACAAAAAAAGGTGAAATTTTTTTTTGCGTGCTCAGCGGCCCGGACCCCCGCAAATTGTTCACAGAACCTCTAGAAGTGAAAAAAACGCGTGAACATGAAATTTGAAAATAGTTAATTTTTTTTGGGGCACTTTTGTGTTTTAGACGCCGAAAAGTCATCTTTTCACGCGAATACGACTTATTACTCGATTTCCAAGTCGTTGAAAAAGTATCAAAACTCATCTGAAAAATTTAACTGACTACTGTATTCGATAGGAAATTTTTTCAGCTGTTTGATTACAGCATCAGATTTTCCAAAATATCCAATTTTGACCGCGAAAATCACCATCAAACATTGAGGGCTAAATATGTCGAAAAATTCAGTACAGAAAAAGTGAAATTTTTGAATCATTTTCGATTTTTCCTTGTGAAAATGAGATTTTTCGAAAAATCTAACTGCATTATGAGAAAGCTGAGGAAATTTCCTATCGAAAGCATATTTACATTTATTTTTTGAGCCGAATTACAATCCGATACAAGCGTATTTTGACTGCCCTGTTCTCCGTTTTATTTTTTCAGATCGGTCTTGAGGTTTTTAGCGTTGCACAGACCGCTACAATCGAAATTCGCTCGTAATATATTTGACTCAAAAAATAAATGTAAATATGCTTTCGATAGGAAATTTCCTCAGCTTTCTCATAATGTAGTTAGATTTTTCGAAAAATCTCATTTTCACAAGGAAAAATCGAAAATGATTCAAAAATTTCACTTTTTCTGTACTGAATTTTTCGACATATTTAGCCCTCAATGTTTGATGGTGATTTTCGCGGTCAAAATTGGATATTTCGGAAAATCTGATGCTGTAATCAAACAGGTGAAAAAATTTCCTATCGAATACAGTAGTCAGTTAAATTTTTCAGATGAGTTTTGATACTTTTTCAAGGACTTGGAAATCGAGTAATAAGTCGTATTCGCGTGAAAAGATGACTTTTCGGCGTCTAAAACACAAAAGTGCCCCAAAAAAAATTAACTATTTTCAAATTTCATGTTTACGCGTTTTTTTCATTCCTAGAGGTCCTGTGAACAATTTGTGGGGGTCCGGGCCGCTGGGCACGCAAAAAAAATTTCACCTTTTTTTGTTAACGAAACGGAATTTTATTTTGAGATTTGACCATATGAGGAACGTGTGGAGTGACTCTGCTCTCGTCTGCCATACTTGCCATTCGGAACGCGACACGCGCTTCTCGATAAGGGTGGGATGAGTGGGCAGGGTTATGGTTATTCATTGCTCATTGAATAGGAATTGTAGAAAATTAAAGATTGATAATAATATAAAATTGAAAATTCCCATACTTACATATACTAATAAGCAAAACTAGGACCAAAGGCCTTCTAGTATATTAAAAGGTAAAAAATGAGTATTGGCCAATGTAATAAAATAGAAGACTCGCCAAAGCAGCAACAAATTCATTCGGTGAGAAGGTAGTCGTGATCTATCTCGGAAGTTGCCAAATCTCAAGCAACAGCACTTGCACATGCAAAGACTCAATAGCTATCGGATAAATCAATAAGCTCGAGAGCTGGGTCGATTTCCAAAATAACAGTCACATGAACCGCGTCTTTGCAAGCGCATGTATCGACACACGAGCCTCGATCTCTTTCTCCCTCACGCGAGGAAATTCGCTGAAAGGCTATGGCGCGCTCACGTGAGGTTCGCTCTGCGAAACGGCATTTTTGTCCCGCAATGATAGCAGCCTGCAACGACGAAAACGGTATAGCACTCCCACACACGGTTGCTACTTCTAGTAGCTGTGGCTGCTCCTGTCCTAGGCACGCCGTTCAAGACAGCTATGCGCCTGTGAAGGGGTGTAAAATTGACATTTTTTTTTATTCTCCAACCAGTCGAGTCGCTGCTCATGCTGCTAAGGCAACCTTACAAAAGTCTGTCACTGGGCTTGTGTACGAGCGCGCGCTCCACGTGCCACCCGCTGTCTTGCGAAAAGTAGTTTGACTAGCTTTGACTAGTTTAGGTATGGTTGTGCTTCGTGCACTGGAAAAATTCTACAAGAGTGAAAGTATTGTACACCAGGCTAGGCTTTCTAAGGATGTGAACTTTAGTGTTGAATTACATCTACAAAAAATTACTCAACAAGATTAAGCACGATTCAAAAAAAAAAAGAATTTGCTTTGCTTCGTTTTGCCATTGTAAATTCACAAGAGAAAAGCTTCCAAATGAATTAATGTAACATTGCGATTCTTAATCATTCAACACAGTCAATAGAGTCTAAGAGGTTTTCACTCGAGTTGCTGGAATACGCGCACACGTTTCCCATTGAAGCGCTGCTGTTGGTATTTAGCTGTAATTAGAAGATAAAATTGATCTCAAGGTGCCTGGTGGAAAGAGGTTTAATCAAAATATTATTTGCCGTTTTAGCTCTTCTCAAGCTCGATAATAATATAGAAGCAGCCTAGAGGGAGAGAGAGAGGGAAGAGAGCGGCAGCTCCAGTACCACGTATAGAGTAACAAGTGTATACAGAAGCATTTCATCAACAAAACCAGCCCATAATTATTTGCACTTCGAAATTAATTAAAAGTAAAGCTCTTGCAGTACTTGGTCTCAAGACACTTTAATCATCGTGCGCCTCGTCTCGCGCGCACAGTAGCATTTTACACGCTTGGGAAAATGTTAAAATACAAACAAGCCTCGTTCGCAGCTCGTTCGCTGCTACTTTTATATCCACGTCGCATAGTCGTCGTCGTGTAATGATCTTCGCAGCCACGACGTCGAATCATCATTATCATCGCCAGGCAGCAGCTACAAGCGCAAGATTCCGCACTTGGCTGTAACCTAATTAACCGGTGCAAAGCTCGAGAACAAAGCCGAAATCTTCTTCGAGCCCGGTTCACCTGATAAGTAAATCAAGCCGATGCGTCGCCATCTCACTCCGTTAAATAGTTGCTAATTGCGCATTCATCGTTGCACTTCGCATCCCTCTCTCCCTTCGCTCGTCGTAGTCTTGGTATTGTCTCGGCGTCGTTGCATCCATAGTCAACGTATAAATACGCATAGCCGTGTGCGCGCATTCAAGATCCAGCGACACATTATAGTAATGCCTGTACCTGAGTTGGTGTTTTGTCGATGAATTATTGCAACAGCAGCAGCCGTAGCAGCAACCTTACCACTGCCACCGCGCGGTATTGTCTCGAGTGGCTGATTAAGTTCCCTCTCAGATGCTGATGCCGTTCGTGCAAGCTCAATTTACCACGCTCGATATTAACGCCTGCCATGGCTGCGTCTACTTGTTCGATGTTCCTCCTCGCTTTTTCCTAGCCGTGGCCGCAAGTGCTGCGAGCGGGTCGAAGCAATTCCTTTTAATTACCAAAGAAATGACTGCTGAAGCAGCGATAACAGGCATAACACGAGTCGCGTAGCTTGAAACAGCTAAATTTTCAAGATTCGACGCATTTTAAATCATATATCTTTCGTTTGGTTCGTCAAATACTCGCAGGAGCTTAAGAGCGAGAAAGTAGCATTGTTGCAGCTCGAGCCTTTGCAGCTAAGAGTGAAACGCCGATCGGTGCTCCAGTAATGGGAAGTAGTTTCGAATCCTAATCGAATCATGACTCATTTATACAGGTCGAGAATGGAGCGCATTTGCGGTACGGCGATGAACTCGTTTAAGCTCACTGAATGCATGAAGCGGCTGAGCACCTCCTCCTTCTGCTCTGAGCGTGGAAAAATCTTCCGCGTGTGCGGCGAGTGTGCGGATTTAATTATTTTCACGGAGCAGCCTACCTACAGGTTTATACAAGCCACATTGTGAAATGACGTGGCTATAGGTGAACGAGTTAGTTGCTCCTAGTATATATAATTGCCTAACTGCCGAGTTTGATAAAGCCACTGGTTCAATAAATCGATAAAAATTATTGTCTACATTAAAAGATTGTGAAATAATGACTTTTGCTGATTTCTCATAAGCCTCTTGCAAAGGGATTTTAAAAATCACCAAACAGAATTGCAAGGACACTCCAATTTACGGATGAAAAATTATTTATTTTCATCACTTGGATCAAGTAAAAATTCGTTCTACTGGGAAAAAGAAAGCGACGCGAAAAATCTTCGATAAAAATCAATTCGCAGACAGCCTCGAAGATAACATCGCGATAAAGTTAGTAAGTCCGAGGGCAGACAATTTCGAGGCTGAATTGAGTACAGCTAGACTCGTAGCGTGATTGCAGGGCTAATGTTATCATAAGTCAAAAAAGAAAGTTTCCGAACAAGACAGACAAACGAGTGACTAATTTATCAAATTGCCCAAAATCAACGAACAGCGCAGTACAGAAATGAGAATGAATTTCTAACAAGGCAGCGATCAGTTAGATTAAATAAATTTGCCAATTTGTAAGCGTCTTGGAAGCGAATTAGTCAAGGTGTCAAGCGACGAGCGACGAACGGCGTCACGATATCATCATTCGTGAGGTTAATCTAAGCTTCAACCGAAAGTTATAAATCATCCCTGTGCGCGGCATGCCCGAGCGCCCAACACATCGATATTCAATTGGCCTAATCATAAACAAGTCAGCTACCTTCCGCAATCTCTCTCTCTCTTTCTCTGCTTCATCGGAGTTCAAGCGCTGATGCGCAAGTGCGGCCAAACAAACGAACGTACAGATCTGAAAGCGAAGCAAAAAAGCGAATCTGCTGCTGCTACTGCGAGGATCAGCTGTAAACCGCACATGGCACGAGAACAGCTTCAAGAGACGTCCAGCGTGTTTATCTATATATATATAACAGAATAAGCGTCGGCTTGTGGCTGAAGTACGACAAACGCCAAGCGGTGTCGGCAATCGTATTATACAAACACACATACAGTGACAGTGTGAGAAAGAGCTAGGAGTCAGTCGACGTTAGCGCAATGTCTGTATGTGCTGAAGTGGATTGCAGACTACGAGAAGCTGGTATAGCAACGAGGAAGGAGAGTAAGAGATAAAGGGAGACAGTGATGACTGTGACTACGACGAGTACGGCGACGACAATATCGTAGATATAAACTCGACTTTCACCAGTTGCGCTCACTTGGCTCGCAGCGCACGTGCATTTTCAACAACGAACTGCAACGGAGCAGCACCAGCAGCACCCCGCGCGCTCGACACAATTTTTCTTCTTCTCCTCCTATGCTGCATTTCTGCTTTGAGTGTGATCACGCTCAGTTGTTTTATTTGCATCCTGCAGCACCCACTCGCAGGCACGGGTAGTAGTATACGTGAATATGTGTGTGGGTATAAGCTCGGCCGCCTGTTGAGAACGATTGTTTCATTTCGCAAGAAAGAAAGATTACGGCGTGTTACACAGTCTGCTTTTGTAGACCAAATACTGCATGGTGTGCATAGCTCGAGATAGAGACAGATGGAATGTGCACTTCGATTGCATAATTCATGCACGCATAGTGGGAGCTACTGAACTACTGCTACTACTGCTGCTGCTGATGTTACGCCCGAGCTTATATATTTCACCCCCGCTTCTAATAGGTTCTTTGCTCGCGGCTCCAGCGCCTTTCGTATTAAATAGCTTTTCTTCTACCATATTATAAGCTGCACGAGCATACAAGTAGCATCGTGGGATGAGAAATCGTGGCAATTAATTTTTAGACGTTCGCCATGTGCACACATACACAATATATCTATACTTACACCGTACAAGTACATGTACTTTCTTGACGTCTCGAGGCTATTTAGATGCTCTTTGCTCGAGTCCAATTGAGAATTTGCGAGCCTGAGCGCGAGAGTTTGATATTAAATTGCTCTGTAAAGCAAATAAAGACTAAAAGTGTTTTTACAGCTCCAAAACAGCAGAAGCAGTTGCACAAAACATCTATATATACAGCAAAGCAACTTTTTATGAAGAACTGATGATAATTATATGCACGAGCTCCCCTACTTGCCTTTTGGCAAAAGCTAATGTACATATTTGATATTATGCTAAATTTAAAACTTTTAGCTGTAGCCGTCAACTGGTAGCGTCTTATCTCAAGTATTTACTAAATAAAATGCCATTTGCGTAATGTAATTGAAAATTATAATGACATGCGCACGACCCCGACGCGACTTACGTAAAAATATCGGAATGGAGCATAAATATCGAGCTGTATGCGTTTGCATGCCATCCTCTTTAACCGAATTACTGTGATCACTCTATCGTACTTGTCAGGTCGCCACTTTCGACACTTTCGTTATGGAAGGGATTATATACCTGCATGCTCTAGAAGACTCAATAAATCCTGCTTATATATATATATGTACGAATTGCTGATCTAGAGTGACAATTATAGACGGTGAGAAATAATTCATGAGCTCAGTCAAAAATGAAAAATGCGCTAAATCATCGGGACAAAAATTTATTTCCTCGCTCAAAATCCTGTTGTATGATACTCTATAACAAAATAATACGAGAGATAAAAAAATTGATACACGAGTTGAGTAATATTCTCTACGAGAAATTTCAACTCGATTCAGGTCTTGCGATGCGTCGGTGGCGGCGGCAAGTGTATATACTCTCGTGCAAAGTACCCATGTACACAGCACGATCTCAGGCGCAAGTCTCCAAGGAGACAACTTTGATTCTTTGTCGCTGTCTCTCAGGGAGTTGATCAGTACCCAATAACTGATGGCAACTTCGCACCGATTCTATTCGTACATATACGAGTCTTCGATAAATCGGTTATGTATTTCAGAAAAAAAACGGACGCTTGCCAGTAAAGAAACTCGTGAGAGCAAGATCGATACGTGAATACCCAATACACGTATACATATCGTAGACAAAGCTGCGCTCGAGCTGTTACGTGAAAAAGTTTAAGTGAAATAGTTATTTGCGATTGCGATGTGCCAGCTCGAGGCGCGGCATTTTTTGTCGCTGATAAATACATAATCGGACGAGCCGCGGCGGCGGCTGCAAGTTATATCACTTTTTGTTACCTTCAATATAGTACGTGAATCGCTTCCGATACTGTTTTATATAAATGAGGACTATACTTTATTATAAGTATCAGTGCTGCCTTTGGGTCTTTTTTACGCCCCCGCTCGCACAGACGTGTAGCAATAGTTTTACTCCTTTTATGTGTATGTGGAAATCCGAGAAACTTTTAACTTTTCGACTAAAAAAAATTTTGTTGTTTTTAGTATGGCACGCATGTGCAACATGCATTTTTATCTACTTATCGACTTGAATAATGATAAAAATGTAAGACTAACGGTTTTTATCAACCGGTATTTTTTTTTATTTTTTATTTAAATAAGCAGCGACTAATGAGGTAAATTCTAAAGTTTTTGGTTACAATTTTTATGGAAACCTCTAGAAATCTCACAGATTAAGGGGACATTCCCATTGCAAATTAAAATTGGCTTGGGAAGCGAAGTCGATCTTTCCCACCTTCTGAGTGTGCTATCAATAATGTGTTATTTTTAGTCTGTCGGCCCGGCATAAATGCTATATTCAATTCGATTTAACTTTTTTTCTGAAGGCACGCGGACCAGCGATATCTCAATCGATTTGGTTACTCAAGACCTTTAAGTTCCTAAATTTTGGTAGAGAACGATTAATCGATCATCTCAGAATTATAAAGTATTAAAAACGTAATTTTGTAAAAATTGAGTTCCTATTACATATTTAAGGATTGGAAGTCTTGTGGCGAGGGCACTGCTTGGACAAAATTTTTTTTGAAAAATATAACCCCTGAACTACCCAGAAAAAAATTTTCAAAGTGCTTGGTGAATCGATTATTTCTATATATCTATGCTATTTACATACGATAAAATCGTATGAAAATCATTTTATAACTCAGTATAATCCATGTTACATTTGTAAAATCTAATAGTATGTACATGATGACTTTCAATATAGTTTATAATGATAGAAGTATAGTCACTGATCCCGTTTTAATAATTACAGTACGAGTTCCACGTCGGTTCCTTAAAAGTTAAAAGTTTCCCGGATTTCCACATATATCCATACATTCGTACGTATAAATATATGTTATATACACGAAGATCGAACCTGTTTTTAGTCGCGTAGTGCTTTATGTACCATACTGTAGATAAGAAGCAAGCGTATGCGTGCAAAATGTAAAATGCCTATCCTCTCTTAAAATAATGATGACCCTAAAAGTGAAGCCAATCTATTCGGCCTCTGATTGGTCGACTGACTTTTGACTCGAGTCGAAACGTAATAAAGTGACATCTACGGTCAAAATAGCAAATTTTTCGAAACTGACTGAAAAATGTACGCGCGCGAAGCGCGCCTGAAATTTACATAAAAATATTTAGACTCTATGAAAGATGTGGAAGATGTTTAACCCGCACTTATGCCATTGTTTTTTATGCATTCTATGAGTTTCAAAATTCCATCCCTTCCATTGGCATACGTTTAAAAATCAGCACACAATCGTGGGGTTTTTCTCACATTATTACCATATCGATCTACATCAAAAGACACTAGGTGCTCTTATGCCTAGCTAGATAAAGACTCAATCAGTGCCAAACTATCATCTTTTCATAATGGCATAAGTTAAAAAATCAGCCCACAAGGCCAAAATTTGTTACAAATGAAAAAAAAATCGCCACGCTAATACGGCGTAATATTCCGTTTTTTAAGGTTGTTATCGATGAATCTTTCAGACTTTTCAAAGGCATAAGGGGAAAAATCAGCACCTATTTTTCATTTACATGTACACGGCTTTGTAAATGAGATGGGAAAACACTTTAGTTCCAAAAAATATTGGTTTTTGTATGTTGAATAAGAATTAGTAGTTATGAATCAGATTCTTGGAATATTCATGGTTTTGGCTCATCAAAATTTTAGAATTTAAAAAAATATTCGGGTCCAGTAAACGGCCGTATCTTTACGAGAAATGCACGTATGACCATTTAAGTTAAACAGATTTAAGGGCCTTGGCAAAACCTACAAATTGATGGGCTCAGAATGTTTCTACGAGTCTTCTTGCTAAACTGATAGCAGAAATAGCAAAGACCAGAAAAAATTTTTTTTTCGACTTGTTAATTGTTAACGAAAATAAGTGTATAAATGAATAATCCTAATACTTATTCATAGAGTTAGAAAGGGATTGAGAGAACCTTTCAAATGGTAGTTTTAAAATCTTGACACGACTTTTATTGACTGAGTTATGACGTTTTGAAGTTTACTCATTTTTTACTCAAGTATGGCAAAGTGATTGAACGGCAGTGTATAATATTAAAAAGTGATAATGACAATAATCAGGACAACACATAAAATACAAACGCACGTGTTATGCACATTTAATTAAAGGCGCGGTAGCGACTGTTAGCATATGGCTATGCACATAAACGGGTATGACGAGGCGCTAACCACAACAGCATGAGCAACAGAAGATAACATATAGAGAGTTTGTTGTACAAAGTATTGTGGGGGGGGGGGGGGGGGGGNNGGGGGGGGGGGGGGGGGGTGGACGATTTCGAGCTAGTTTGCGAGGTTTTGCAGAGAGTCAGCCACATCGTAGAGTTGTGTCTGTCTTAGCTAAGTGTACTGAGCTAACTGACAGTCACGAGACGGCCGAATGACGAGTGACCCTGAGAACGATTGAGCTTGTCTCAGCCGTTTGGGTTACTTTTGTAACTCTACGTTTTGTAGCTCTACGTTTTGTCCTGAAAATGATTACAGGCAAACCCCGTTATCCGCGATTTTTCGTATCCGCGGTACCCCTATTTGTGACCCAACTTCAGTATCCGCGGTTTTTTTCTGGAGGTTAACATTTTGTGCGCGTCAAATTTAAAAATTTTTTTATTAGTTTTTATTTAATTATGTCTCGACCAACATAAAAAGAACAGTTTCAATCGAAAAAAAGCGCGATAAAAAAGTTCTTAATTTGGTCGAAAAGATCAAAATTCTCGACGCGTTGGCAGCTGGTGAAAAAGTTGCTACCCTCGCAAGAAGATTCAACGTCAACGAGTCTTCGATCAGAACAATCCGCGACAACGAGAAAAAAATTCGAGAGAGTGCGAAATCTTTGGGGAAGCATGCAGAACAATGCAAGATAAGTCGCTCACCTCGTCTTCAGAAAATGGAAGACATGCTCATTGTTTAGCTGCAAGATTTGATGCACAAAAAAATTCCTGCAGAACAACTCATTGAACGAGCCATAAATCATGATCCAATAATGACTGTAGTGTCAATGCAGGCTGTTCGTGACATAGGATGATTGACAAATCCGATCACTTTTCTGTTCCAACTTGTAAAGTTGAACAGTCAAAAGACGATCTGCTTGTTTGTTCTCACTTTTGTATAGAGTCTAACAGTCAAAAGCCGATTGAATTTATCCGGGAGGCACTTATACTAGTACTCTGAACTCGACTCTTCTAGCGGGCACGAGTTTTTCGTGGCGCTGTGACTCCTGGCGGCCGAGTCAGAAGCTCTAACGTAGAAAAGTGGAAAAAGGTGATAAAATGATAAGGCGATTATTTGTAATTTGACCAAGTTCACTATGGAGAAGTTGTCCTAGGTCAAAACTCTCAAGAACTCGTCGACGCGAGCGCGAGGACGAGAGTCGATGTGCTCTGGCTGGCTGCCGAGAGACGACTTGTTTTGTTGGGCGCCTCGCTTATATAGCAAGCAAGAGCCTGATTGGCCTTTAGCGAAAGGTGGGGACGAGCTTCAGCTACATCAACATCAGGAATACATGTGGTCACTCGCTGCACCTTTCACCATTTGAAAATCCTCTGGACCATCGATAGTCACAGCTCGGGCACAACACTGAGGAGTCTTTTTACAAAGCTAGTACGCTCGTTTTCCTATAGTTCCACCGTTTTTATAATACAGAAAACCTTCTAAGGATAGATGATAACTGGAACATCGGGATTTTACCAACTCGACCATATTATTTATTAAAACCTGTGCCTATGGGTTATAAACCGTACAAATAATGTTTTTATATCACACAGAAGTGATATAAACTTCTGGAGCAAGGATTTTTAACATTTGGGAAATAACGGACACCCTAATACATATGTTGACAAATAAGTTGGTGAGCTTGGTGCATACATACATTGTATACGTATAAATTTATATTTATAAATTTATAATTTTATTATGAAAAAAGGTATTATAAATAAATGTTATTATAAAAATAGGTAGAATCTATTATAAAAAATGGATTATAAAAATTTGAATTTATAAAAAAAAATTGTAAAAAAAATTTTATAAAAAATGTCCCTGAGTACAGCAATGCACGTCGTTTGAGTGGGGACGCACGCAGTGGTCTCGTCTACACGGGAAAAAGATTGATTCTTGAAACATTATCGTCAATTGCTAAGACTGTTTAACGTTTTCGAGTGCATGATCGCGCGACATTTGTAGAAAGCTGCAATGGCTAGAAAATTTGGTAGATACTGCGTAGCACAGTGGAGATTTGCTTCGCTTTTCGTAAAGCAGCTTCAGAAAAGGTTAAGCAGCACGACGTGTTTGGTAATTCTCGTAGCTTTATCTTTCAAGAGCCAATCACTTTTCCATGTAGCGAGTGGGGATAACAAGGTTACGTAATATTTAAAAACCCTACTCAAGCGAAGCCGGCGTGTTCAAATTTAAAGTTAGAATAATTATTCAGTAGTCAGTACTGTATGCTGAATCCTAAATCCTGTGAATATAAGACTAGACTATCTATGTTATAGGCATATTCTGTGGAACTTGGATATCAGAGGGAATCCGGTTATTAAAATATTGAGAATTTACAAAGTACAGCAGGAAACCTGATATACTAACACAACTTTGAAAAATCGAGAATCAATTGCTTACAGAATTGCTGGTTCCAAGAGGGCTTTCGTAGTTTCACTGATAGAAAACATCAAAATTAAAGAACTGTCAGGCATGGGTGTCGAGGTCGATCGGTGTTGGATTTGAGCTCAGGTAGGTTAAGAGAGGAATAACAATTCACGTGGTAGAGAAGAATAACAATTTTGTCTTGATCAACAAGTTTCATTAGAAGTAAACAATGTGTTTTTGAAGGGCACCTACAATTAGACACATAGATACGCGACAAGGCTAGATTAAGTAAAGTGATAAATTCGCAACAAGTATATAGATATTTCAGTTAAACTGATGAAGCTACAGAAAAGTTTCAGTCAAATGATAGCCCCACTTGCGGTTTGTATAAATTCAAACAAACAGATGAAATTTATTCGTGGCCAAAAGTTTTCTATGAAAAATAATAAATTAAAGCAGCATAGTGTCTCTGGAAGTAACTCGTCGCGTCTGTCCAGCTGCAGACACGTCAACTCTTCTTCTTATCCTTCTTAGCTAAGTTCATGCGTCCATCTTACCACATGTAGAAAGTTTTTTTCCATCTGAAAGTCCCTTTCAGTCTCCCTCTTCTTCTCTGTCTCTGTCTCTCTTCTGCTTCCTCCCACACTCCCTTTTCAGCTTGTGGTGCGAAAAACAGTTTAGAATACGTCCGTCAAGTCTGCACACATTTGCGCGAGTTTCAATAAGGTAGACGCGCGCGACAAGAACGTTACGCGGACTGACTTTAATAAGCGTGAGCGAGTCTGTTGAATATATATAGACTGCGCGTATATATGCGTAGACGCGTGCACGCGGCAAAAGTCTCACGATAGTAGAATATATCCAGTGCGTTAACGTCGCCCAAGAGAGAAGAAAAGAAAAGAAACGAGATGGAAAAACAGGGCTACAATCCGCACACGATGCGCTGTGTAGCCACCGACGACTTGGAAGAAAAATTGCAAAAAGTTTTGCGAGCCGCGAAATCGAGTTCGCGCATGCACACATAGCCTTGAGATGATTCTGTCTCTTTCTCTCTTTCCATTTCTATCTCCACTGCCTCAGCGCGTAGTACACTTGCACGTGCCGAGAAGAGAACAACTTCCGGGACTCAAACTCTCTTTTGCGAGCTGTACGTATGTGTGTGGATATGCATGTACAGAGGTGGTCATAATACGGTTCCGCATACGCCCGCGAGAAAGAGAGGAGGAGATCGACGACTACGACTATGACTATGAGGCCAAAAAGAAAAAGTGTGCACGGTGTAAATCGTTAACGAAACTGTTTCGAGCTTACATACTAGAAAACGACGCAGACGAGACTTTTTCTCTAGAGAGCTCGCTCGCTTCTTCAATGTTTGCATGTATACATGTTCGTGTAGCCTACGTATGTCCGGTTGTTGCCCCTACACACATGGCTGCAGACACGAGCGCTGCATGTCCAGCAGATGAGGTTCATTTAACTTTGTTATACTGTTGCAAGCCGCGTGTAACCGTTTATATGCGTCGCGCGAGAATAGTTTGTCGCCCTACAATATGTCGTCGTCCTTTTACAGTCAAGCGTGTATATACGCTAAATTGTTTTCCCCCGGTCCGTGGCCGCACGATGCACTGTAAAGATTAAAGGACACCACTACTTGCACCATCAGCACCATACAGTCGGAGTGCATATAATTGCTAAATAAATGAAAGCCATACTGCACGGACGGCCGTTAATAAACTGCAGAAATTATTTCAGCCGAAACATGTCGAGATTTATCTGCACGCACACGCGGATAAAAGCTGCGTCGTTGCAAAATTCTTGAGCTCTGGCGTTCGAGTCTTGAGAGAGTGCTGGCCGGTTTACGATAGGCCATTTCCAGTCGTATCAGTCACTTAATTATCTATATACATTTCTCAGATCATCATAACTATTTACGAGGCAGACAATAAAAAGCTTCACTTTAATTACTTTGTACAAATGAGCAAGTGAACGCGCAGCGCGTATAAAACTTAACACCTCGGCCGTACATATAAATTCAGGTACAAGTTGCTGGTCAGCTCTGGGCCTTTTGATTATTTCTGCGTTTGGGTCGAGATCTTTTAGCCGCATGAGACGGAATCTGGACACAATCACTGAGAGATGGCGTACATACGCTCGACTAGAATCAGCTAAATCTGCAGCCAACGCGGAGTACTTTATGCACATGAAACTCCGAAAGTGTTTAACGGACAGCGTGCGAGTCGTAGAAGTCGTTTGTAAACTCTACACTGCCATGCTCACGTGCACAATATACATGTATAGAGATTAAGCTAGGCTAGAAAAGATGCGCTAATACAAGGAGGATGTGTGTATACAAAGTCAGTAGGTCGTGTTGCAGCGCAGCACGGCAGCGGCTGGATGGAACAATGAGTGAATTAGCAAAAGCCCGGCCGCACGCGAGAGGAGTATAATATTTCTAGCTGCGAGTTTCAGGAAGCGCCGCCGCGTAATATAGCTGAAGAAGAAGCACTAGTTCACGCGGCCGGGGTGTTAAACGACGTTCTATATACAATGCACAAGAGCCTGGGATAGCAACACCAGCGGAGGTGTCCGAGCGCTATAGATCTATTTTCATTCCTTTCGCTTATCTCGGCCGGAGAATCTGTTGGCTCCGAGCCTGTGTTATTGTATGCGTATTTCATAGATCGGAAGCGCTGGCGCGTCCAAGAGTTGAGATCGCAGTGGCCGACACACATCTTCGGTTACATCACATGCACGAATCGATTATTTCGCATTGGCTTTGGAGAACGAAGGTCCGAGACAAGCGAGCGAGCGCAGAAATAAAAGAGCAAGTCTCATCGTTGGCCAACTGCTAATATATCAGGTAGACGTGGAACAAGAGAAGGAGAAAAGGGAGATCCCGCGCGCTTAACCGGACTGCCCGTGTGCGCGTATCCGTACAAAAGAAGAGACGAAGACGATGAAAGGCTATTAGCATGCTCCCATGGAGGAATGTGCTATTGCCCATACACACATACTCGCGGAGCGAGGCACGCACACACGCGCGCTTGTCTCAGAGGAGAATTCGAGGCTGTGCGCGTGTGCGTGTGTGTGCATCTCACGTCAGCCGGCAATCGGTGCGAAGTTACTACATCCCCCCGGCTTCGTCTCCTTTTTCGCCTTCGTACAAACTCGGGCTTGTCGCCGTCAGATCGGATATTATTGACATCGGTCGGTTTGTTGCATCGTCGCTGTGTTTAAAAATAATAACATCGTCACCGAGCGTGCGTCGTTCTCGTTCTCTCGTTCTCTCGTTCTCTCGTTCTCTCGTTCGCTCGTTCTCGTCCTCGTAGTCGTTGTCTCTCAACGATGGCAAATAATACTTGTACACACAAGCAGCCGCAAGCAACGATTCGCAGCTTAGTATCGCCAGCTCCAACTCGCACACCGCTCGAACGTGTTTTCTTTCCAGTATAATAAACGCGGGCTTATTTTCAGTTGTCTCCTTCTTTCTCTCTGTACCCAGTCGCTTAATGTCGTCAATATTTATTATCGATGAAATACGGCGTGACGAGTAATATTTTCGCCTCTTTATATCGAGACTCGCGAGACAACTATTACACCAATAAACCCGTGCGTTGGCTCGCTCGAACGCGACAAATACTTTGCGCGTTTATATTTATCGTACCTATATACTAAGCTCGAGAAAACCTCGATACGGTACCGGGCTAGCCATGCACGGCGCTCTCGTGCTTTTAATGAGCTTTAATTGCGCAGCAGAGACAGAGATTCCAGACGCGCGGGCTTGTTTTATCAGTTTCAACTGCGTGCCTCGCTGTACAACAGCTTCACTGCCTTCGACGACGTCGCGAAATGACTTATATGAGGTATTAACACGTTGCTCGAGCATTATGCAGACGAGATGCGTTTGAGCGCGATCAACGCAACAACGAAAAACGACGAACAAACGACCTTTTGCCGATTGACGTTGAAGTAAATCATTCTCGATGCGTCGTCTGCGCACAAGTGTACGTAGGTACGCACGCGTACAAGTTCATACAAGTACTTGATAATGCCTACAAGATTATAATTATCCTGGTCGTTTGTTTGGATTGAAAACGAGAAGGAGAGTCGGCGGCGCCGCGGTGCGTAAATGAGCATAGAGAGCACGTACGCGCTGATTCGGACTCGGAGAGCTGATTTTCATTTAACAACCACGAGCTTGCCTTGGCTTGCGATCGATGAAAATCCTGCCAGCTCAGACATAAATTCTGCATCGCGCACGCATGTACATTCAGCCGCGCCAGGCACGTATTGCACCCGATGAGCCCTGTTAGGCGTACGAGCGATATATGTGTATGTGGGTGAGTGTGCACAGCCACTAGTATAGGTTTCTTGCGATGCATACACGAATACGTGTACACATACAGAGCTATAGCACGCACACACGTATTCGCGCACACACTGCGCACGCAAGATCACTTTGAATTGCTAATATCAGCAGTCCAGGAGAAACGAAGGAACTGTGCAAAGGGAGAGAGAGAGAGAGAGAGAGAGAGAAATCAGCACACAGGTGACGAGATAATCGAACGTACGTCGTGATTCGCGCGTGTGGCGCACAAACTCTCATGTATACAACGACTGCTGCAGACAGCCTCGTGTATACTTCACTGCCATACACACATACACGAATGAACATAAATAAATGTATACATATAGCATCGAGATTTGGCCGCGTGCTCTCCTCAATGATGAAATCAAAGCGTTTATATATGCACATGTGCATGAGCGATCCGCGCTGCAGTAACTGTGAGCCCGAAGAATATCTCATTGTAGGCTAATGACGTGCTACTGGCTTTCTCGCAACGTCATGCCCACCAAATGGATATATTATATTGTATATAACTGTCGCGGAGTGATTCTCCTCGTCACGAGGCGCAAGCGCACACTTACCAAGCAGTTGACTGATTGCATCCTCACATATAAATATATATGTATTATATATAATATATGTTGTAGATTATACAGAGTGCGGCGCGAGGGCTTGTTTGCAAATTTATGTATGCGAATGCCTCTGACGATCCTAACAATGTCGTGTGCAACGTGTACAGCGGCGGCCTACGCAGTGTATGCTGCAAAAATGGGGGAAGCCTCTCCCGTATTATTCGACGTTCGAGTAGGATTTTTCGGTGATTTCAGACTAAACTTCTATCCTCGGTACACATAAGCCAGCCCCGTGGATATGTATACAGAGTTCAACCGCTCGTACCTTTACTTTTTTCCCTCTTTCTTTCTTTCATATACATACTTATACGGGGGCTCGCGAGCGCTGATCACGCTCCAGAGAGGAATACGTAATGCCCGAGAACAGCAGAATGCTGAGTGTTGAAATAGTATAATACCCTTATTTATTCGCAAAAGCTGGAATAATAATGTTTTGCGAGGAAGCGAGCGAAAAAGCCCGGAATATTATATATGGCCATGCAGCTTACGTAAGAGCTTTTTTTCTATGCATCAACACACGACTCGATGATTTTGGAATAATGTTTCAATTGAACCCGATTCGAACCTTTAATTATCCTCGTTGTTTCGAAGAAGGTGTAACGAGGTTACACAAGGGAAAATAAGAGAAAGAAAATACAATCGAGAGCAAAAAGTTGAAGCGTTGGAAATTAATAAGGCGTTGTAACAAGAGTCGAGCGCGTCAGTTTGGATATTAAATTAAGTTTACGGGGCTGCGTCATTGTTGCATATTTCCAATAAGTTTATAAATACGCCGTAGCCGTGACAATGTGTGCATGTGACATACGTCGTACGTTCCACGTGAGACGCGTCCGACATACGGTAAAGCTTGCGACAAGCTCGCGCTGGTAATGGACAAACTACACAGCAATTATAGACTCGTCGTCATTACGGGCCCAAGTATATGTAATATGGCGCTGCTCGACTCCAACCAATTACCGGAAAGAGCAAAGCACAAGAAAGCGAGAGATTTTCGCGTCAGGAGGTAGCAATTTTTACTTGCAGCTGTACAGCTTTTTTCTTCGAACCCAACATCTTCTCGTGCAAAGATGAGCGATTACCGCTGCTACGTCGAAAGAAAAGCTCTACCAAGACTGTATAGTACGAGTCGTTACAATTAGTCTTGGCTATTTGTCTTGGCAAAGTGATAATTATTGTATATCTTCGTAATGTCGGGAGAATCGATTGTAAAGCCTTTAGGACCTTATCACTGCTCTCGAGCAGTACCGCACTCGGCGTTACAATCAATACTTGCACGGACATATTAACAATTCCATTGTTAAGAAAACAAACAAGATTACTCGAACGTAGCAATAATTACTCGGTCGTTTCTGTACTTGGAGTTTAACTTTAACGATTCAACATTTGCCGCTAGGATATTACTAAGTTCTATTCTTATTCGAGCTTCCTCGAAAGAGAGGGAGAAATAGAAAGAGAGCTTTATTAAGCCCAAAAAAAAAATTGGAATTTTACACAATGGCTTTGCGCGCAGTTGGTTTATTATTAAAGAGTCGCTGCGTGTCGTCTGGCAGCCACGTATACAGAAAATATAGCCGAGTCAAAAGTACAGTACACTTTACCTTTCGCCCATGGAAATTATACCGCGTAGCGAGGCACCGAATTTAAAGACCGTACGTCCTAAAGCGTCTAACGCGCCCAGCTTGTATAGCTCGGCAAAAATTGGCTACCAAAGAGTACTGCACGCCTACACCGAGCAAGCGCGCTAGAAAAGCTTCAAAGAGAAAATATCCTCTTGAGAAATGCGCGCACGAATGAGCCAAACACACACTCGCGCATACATTACATATGCCCTATACACATACGCGTGCAAATCTACGCACAGAAAGAGGAGAAAGAGAGAGAGAAAAAGAGAGAGGGAGAAGAGAAAAAATGCAAGTATAGCGGGTACGTAGTCGCCGGCAAAGGCTCAGGCAGGCCGTCGTCGCTCCAAATGCACATATCCACACGTACGTTACGCGTCTGATTTACGGCGTATACATTTCACGTGTAATACTGCTACTATTAGCTCTATATACACATATCGTCTCGGCATTTATTATTCGAAAAGGGAAACGTGTTGCGCCTCTTGAGTCGAGTCGCACTGGCTTGTACATAGACTGTGCCCTCTTTGAGCACACAGCGAGCTCCGCTCCAGCTCCGCACAGCCGAGCGACTATAGTGGCCTTAGCTTTCGATACCTTATAGCTTGCTCAGCTCTATTCTACGTGTTCAGCTCGACTCGCTGCTCATATGCTGTGCACGTACCATACCTTACACACACACACACACACACACACGGGCACACACACACGGGCAGCGGCGCAAGCACACTGCACTTACACATCCTGACTTCACTGTATGCGGACGCCCATATACATGTATACAACAAGGCGAGGGCTGCACGATCAATTTCAATAGTCCAGCTCTTTTGCGCGTTTCTGGACTGCTGCTCCGTTGCTGCGCAACGTTTATACTTTTACCCGACCAATGACAAAACGCACGTTTCGACAGCATCGAGCTTGCACACCCACACACACACACAGACGCGCGACTCCGTTACACCGACGCGATGCTTTTATTCCTTCCTTTTATACGAGCTGCAAGCTGCTACTGCGGTAACACATATACCGCATGCACATGCACCTCCTGCAAGAAGGCGCTGATGCTTTTAAACCTCGCGGCGTTGAGATATATACATTGCACATGCCCACCTATGCGAGTGTGCGAAGTCAATCTCCTGCTGCATAATATGAGAAAGAAAGAGAGAAAGAGTTTTTTTCATACCCGTATTCATAAGATCACTGCCAGTCTTTGTCGTGAACTTTTGAAAATATCGATCCCCTTTTCCATTATCAAAGAAGATTTTAGATGCATAACTGCGTATTCACGTTGACCTATTCATTGACCAAATACCTTTGCTTCATTTTTATTTATTATTTCGACAATTAATTCCATTATAAATTTTAAACTGAAACGTAATTTTATTGATACAATTTCGTTGATATTTTCAAAGCGTAAATTAATTTCAATTAATCGCAGTGCCATTATCTTCCGGTAACTGACGTTAATTGCAGCGGCAGTAACGACTAACAGAAAGGAGAACGAAAAATAAAGAAAATCATTTTGCCGCTTTTGTTTTTTTTTCTCCACGTACACACAAGCTGCACATATATACAGCGCTGTCAACCTCAAAAGCCAAGCAGAAGCTGTCCGCTTGATCTTTAATTACAACCGCGTGGGCAAAGGTATTTTCTTCGTATATACCGATTGCAAGTTGCACGCAGCAAATGAAAGATCTCCAAAAGACCAGAGTCAAAGAAAAAAAAAGGGAGAGAGATGAAACAATGCGATAAAAAAATCCACTGCTTCGATGAGTGCGTACGTGTGTGTACGTGTGCTACGCTATTATACACGTTACATATAAAATGTCAAACGAACTTGAACGACATCGACGTCTGCAGAAGCCCTGCACTTATACTTGAGCGCATTGGCGGTTAACCACGCGTGTCAAAAATCTTACTTTGTGCACGTGTAAATGTGTGGGTGTGTTGCGGGAGCTCCTACTCTGCTGTATACATTCCTATGCACTCTATTTCTCATTTTTCATCTTTCGCATTTTAAACATGAGCGTCGAAAGAATAAAGTTTTTGCAAGTATATATGTATTTACCGAGTACGACTGCGGGAGTGGATGCAGCGTGGCACAGCCTACTGACGAATAAAAACAGCATTCAAAGCAAAAATACAAATACTCCAGGTAAAAGTAGTGAAACGGAAAATTGTACACTTTTGCGTGGTGGTAACCCCGTCGTTGCTGCTGCTGCTGCTGTTGCACTGATGCGAAGTAAAAAATAGCCAAAAAAGAACTGCTAGTAAGTATTCTATGGGAGATGTGAGCTTACTATTTTTGATCTATAAAGGAAAAATTTTCCTTTAGAGCTGTTTACATCGTCGCGATTACCTCGAACATGAGAGCTGGCTCAGCTGTACAGAAAATTGACTTGATGTTCCGAGCTGCTCTCGCGATCAGAGAAAGAAGATGCCCGGGCGAAGAAAACCGCTTGGTCAATTGAACATTTTTTTATATACCTATACAGTACAACACATACATAAAAGCGACGTGAGCTTAAAGAGCTTTGTACGGTGCAGCAGGTGTACGCGAATGCGTATCGATGTGAAGCATGTAACATGGCATATACGCGTGCGCGCATGTGTGTATGTGGGAGTGCAAAGCCAGCGGCATTGGCTAGAATCCCTCGAAGGAAAAGAAGAACGGGGAAATTGAAAAAGTCTTGTGGCTTCTTGCGATCGTTTCGACAATTGAACGAAGGGAGAATTGAAGGAACATGAAAAGCATCGGATCGATGACCTCAACTACGCTAGCATCATTTAATATTGAGACTTTATAAAACTTATGGTTATTTGAACCGGCTTGAATTTTATTGTGAATAATTATACCTCGAAATAAATTAACATATCTTACACTTTTTCAATCTTTGAAAGATTTAGCAGTGTTTGCAAAATGATGCAAATTTCACGAAAACACTTTTACAATATTTTTGAAGAAAAAAGCAGGGGTGAAAATACCATTTTACATTGGTTTAAAATTCAACAAAATAGCCCATTGGCATCTAATTTCAGTGCTTCAAATCCAATATCAGTTCGGCTGTATAATCTTGTTCACAGCAGGGCAGTAGTGCAAGCATCTTCAACGAATGGAAAACGAGCTTTCGAGTACTCCAGTGTCTTACGCATGATTTGCGAAAGTCGATCTTCCTTGTAGATCGCGTGGCTCTTCTCGCGTATACCTATTTCCTATATTACACGCTACACACATCCACTTCCTTTTCTCCTCCTCGTTTTGCTGTCGTTTTCACAGCGACTGACTTGGTATAGAGGTACCGTTCCAAACACGCTTGTCTTTTCTGCGTCGAGGAAGAAAATAAGGCTCTCTCTCTTTCTCCGTCTTTCACGAGCGAGAGATGGCAAGCGCGTCGTTTCTTTTCTGCTTTAACTTCGACGAGACAGAAAGGCAATTGGTTTTAGATATCAAACGTATGCGCATTATAAAACTCCCGTACATACAATATGCTTTAATGCGTCTACCGAGTTAGGTGCTGTAAGTGAAAAAGCTGCGAGCGGTATACGCACGCAACTAATAATCAACTGTCATAAAGGCAGACGATATAAAGAAAATTCCAGTGTCAGTGCATGCGACGCAATTCTCCATTCTCGTAGCGAACAAAACATGCGACAGACCTGCGTGTCTCATTCAACCAAGAATTTCGAAAGATAAAAGCGAGTACCAATATTTATACTACAAAGAACAATGAGAGAATAACATAAACGATATTACGCGTTCGCCATGCAACACGATGACGATCTTTTGTAACGAAGATTGATTCATGACCTCCTACCGAAACGTGTACGTATTAGTATTGTGAAGAAATTGAAGCTCATATAAAAAAAAAGGAAATTGAAGCTATGCACATCTGAACAGCGATTTCTTATTAAAATAGACGATCCAAAGAAAAGAATAGTAATCTATAGCTTAAAATCCTTTTTTTTTATTTTACAGTGCTAAAAAGTTATCGGTTGACGTAAATCTCGGTTCGAAGTTTACATCGAGCTCAAGACGAAAACTGTTGAAGTACGTAGCAGAGGACATTATTTCCTACTGGGTACATACATATATGACTTTTTTATAAAGAGGGTTTGAAAGATTTCAATGAATTGTCATTGTAGCCTTTCTTTACGATAGATGTTTCTGTATGCACACACAGATCGAAATATTTTCTGCTATTGGTGCGCCTCAATTCAATTATCTTTATGAGATTGAAGCTTCGTTACTTTTTTTACAGTCAATTGCGTAGTTTTGGCGACCATATAACATGGAAAAATAGTATTGAAAAAGTTTAATAAAACGAACTGTAGTGCGCAAATGTCATATGTATTGGTATATATACCCGATTTTATTCTTATTCAAAACAGCCATTTCAACTATAAAACTGATATGGAACTACATGGCGCTAGATTTAACTTTTTTAAACTATTTCTTTTCAACATACTGAAGAAAGTTTTGATTGCACAGTATCCTGATTGAGAATACATAAAAAAACTGTAATTTGAATTCTAGGAGTAAGCAACGATGAAGTTACAGCTATTTTGCGAGTCTCAACACTATAGCAATGGTAAAGCTGTTAAAAAGAATAAGTTGTTTTGCGAACTTTTCATATTGATTTTCATTGTCTTTGCGCTAATGCTCACTACTATATGTAGACCCAGTAGATAGTGCAGTCTAAATCGCTGAGACGGTGACTCACACGGGCACGCACATTAAGCAGTGAATTCGATCACGAAATAGACAAAGTTACAATTATTGTAACTCTCAATTGCCTTCAGTAACACTTTTTGGAACGATGTGGTTTGGGTTCGGTTATAAAAATAAGTTGCGGATGGAGGATATGCCCCTCGCCCCTCCCCCTTTTTCCCTTTGCCCTCTATTAATGTATTCTTCACTTTTATTAGAGAAACTGAATACATTAAAAAAAATTTGTGGAGATTATTTTACTCGGTGTTCCCTTTAAAAAAGATAACAGAAAATTGCGGTTTCTCATAAGTGTAAATTCCGGGACATTACGTAAACATCGCACAGTCTGCACGGATGAGATATCGAAAATCGTTTATGCAGGCACTTTCACGCGCCAAACCAGTAGCTTGCTTGTCTTTGAAAATGAAAATGCAACGCCACGCGTGGACGAAGGGAAAAAATAATAATCATTTGTTAGGTTTATATTCAGCAAATACTTGTGGTTGTACACTGTAATTTGCCTTCATCGAATTTCGTTTCTATTTAAACGCTACATGGAAAACAGAATCATCTTTAACCATCATGAGTTATCATTTTCGAGCTGACGCATATGCTCAAACTTTTTTCTGTAAAACTGTATCTGAAGCGTCAAATTTTATATGAAAGATATGCAATGTACCAGAAACATTCAAAGATCGGCAAATTGATTGTTTACACAACCATATAGAGGTCAGCTTAGTACTAAATATCGTCACAAAATTGTATACAATGTTACATTTGCAAAAGTGTAGTTTAAAAACGCGAGACTAATTATCTGGCAGCACAAAAGATAATTTGCTACTTTGCAAACTATATTATTATTTATTTTGTACACATACAGCTAAGAATTTTAACGCCTCTCATAAGATTTGATGGAAAAGTAATATCGGTGAACGCTGAGCGTAAATATCTACATGATATACTTGCTTTCGCATCATAAAATTTAAAGGGAATGTTTTCCTTGATTATATGTGTTAACTTTATTGGAGTGCAGTGTAGAAAAAATAAGTTCGACAAAAATATACAACTTTTTCAGCTCTATCTTATGGTCAGAAGGGTAGATACAAGTTTTTTCGTTATGATTGAATGGGAGTAAAGTTTATGAAAAACTAAGAAAGCACGTACATTTTGAGCAATAATAAAATCCATCTTTCTCAGAAAGCTACTTTATGGATAATTTGTACATGTATACGATAAGTAGTTGAAGTTAGGCAGACATTTTTCAAAACGAATGCATGACTGTAAAAAGAAAGAAACTTTTTTCTGTGATAAGTCAAGTAGCCCAACGTCTTCTACTCAGTAAACAAAGCTTGAACGATGGATGAGTTGTAATTTTTTTTTACTCTTAATATCATAGGTCAATATCATAACTTATGATAGTGAGTTTTGATAAAAAATGTTTATAACAGTCAAATATTATTTTTTATGAATTAATTCAAATGGTTTCAATGGAAATAAAAAAATAGAAAATAAGTTCAGGTCCTTCGAAAAAAAAACAATACCAAAAAAATGTTAAAAAGTTGTTGTAAAACGTGGCAACTATGGGTAGGGAAAAAGTTCAAAGTTAAATGTCACATGTTATCGAGAGGGATGGTCTACTTCAAAAGCCAAAAGAAAACTTGATCACCAGAGAAACGATGCAGCGGTCACACACGGATGATAATGGTATTTTCCAAGTGTCGCCTCGAGACAAAATAATGGATATAGACACAAAGGATATCGAATAAAAAAGTCCCTCTCCTCGAGGCTCCTATAAACGACTTTTCGATTATTATGCTCAACAACTAAAAAAATGAAATAACTATTCAACAAATTGCAATTCATTTTGTCATTTCAATTAATATTTTTTAATATACTAAATAATAGTTTTGTAACATACAGATATCAATATCTTAAAGAAATAAAAGGAATGAAATGATTTTTAAATTTTGGATAATTCTACATTTTTCGCAAATGCAAATATATACGGCTTTTATTTTATCAATTTTGTAAATGAACGCGGGATTCTAAGATCGTGAAAATCAATGTTTTTAATATTTCAATGGAGATTGATTGGCAAATAATGATTTAAGTTAAAATTATCATAAAAATACAGTTGAAAGAATTCAGCGAAGAGAGTAAAAATGAGAACGGAATTATAAGATAGTTAAGGTTGCATGAAAAACTAGATCCTTTACATAAGAGTATAAATTATTATAGAGAGAAAACAGTAAGTACTGTCGCTAGAGCAGTGCGCATTTGAACATTATCATAATGTCTGCATTTCGGGTTGAGTTGAAATGTGCTTTTTTGACCATAACTAGCAAACTGTAAAAATTGTACGAGCGTAATGATGAGTACCTAGCTTGTACTTATTGTAGCGTAAAATGAGCATCACAGTTCGTAGAATTTTTGTTTTCACAACCTTTTGACTCTTTTGTAAGATGGGAATGATAATGCTAATTATGAAAAAGTAAACTTTAGCGGCTCAAATTATTTGTTGCTTTTGCATTGGCCTCGTTTTATGTTGATACACCTCTGCGCGGTAATATTAAAAACGGACTATCAAAAAAGACATAGAATCGAAAGAACCTCGCGTAAAATTTCTGACTCTTAAAAGTTGATATTTATGTAAATTAATTCAACACAAAAGCATACTTGTTAAAAATATATTTCTAATTGAAAAATAATAAATTTGTCTCGTTAGAAGTTGAGCCGACTAAATTTTCTAACGTTTTGCAACGTACCCATTGCTATACTATGGCCATTATTCATCAATCGAAATCCGTCACCAAGCTTCATTTGTATATGATGAAGATAAATGTTGATTGGTCAAAATCAAAGCTCGCAAAACTTGGCTTTTGCACTGGACTATGAAAAAAAGGAAAAACGTCACGTGGCCTGATACACCTGTCCAGCGCGAGATTTGGACGATAAAAAAAATAAAAATCTGCCAGTTGGCAGAATGTTTGTGCGTGTGTGCATGCGAGCGGTATTGGTATTAAACGGCACGGCTGCAAAAAAAGAGTTGCGCCGCACCAGGCCGCCGTGTCGTTGGCATTGGAGCCAACAAAAATACCAGCGAAATTCCATGTCGCGCACGTCCCATATGCTCAATCATAATAAAGTTAAGCTAATTCTCATCAAGCCCGCGATTCTGTTGGCTTCTGTGCCGCGTGGCTGCGCTGACTGCGGTGACTTGCTCTTTCTGTCTCTCTCACTCTGTTCGGATGTGTACCTATAGGGACTGCGCGTGTAATATCACTGCTCTCGCGAGTGGCATTCTTTCATCGCGCACATACATTACTTTTCCTTCTGATTCGTCGGCTGCGGCTATATATCGCTCGTCGTGTGAGCTGCATTACATGGCGTGCGCCATGCAGACAAAAAGCCCGCGCCTGCAGAAGAAGAAGAAGAAGAAGCGGCACAACGACGACGACAACAACGTCGACGACGTATACAGGCCAGGCACAAATTGAAAGCAAAGCTGCGGCGGCAGCTTCTGTCTTTGGTACTTACGCACGCATGCACGTATACATCCGGGCATTCTCACGTGGATTCTTGATTGCAAAACACTCAGCTAGTATGGACCGTGGCTTATGTGTGTGTGTGTGTGTGTGTGTGTGTGTGTATATATGTGCATTCGAGTCTACTGTACAATATGTACAAGATGTATGGAGCCGAGAAAAAGTTTTCAGGCAGGTATATACATAAGCCCAAACATAGAATGAGAGATATAACGAGAGAGATGGAGAGAGAAAGGAAAGAAGCCGCTGAAAAGGATACATACAAAGAGAATACACATGTTCCACGTGGCTTTTTGCTATGTTATGTGTATATACATACTTTGCGTGTTTATGTACCATACGATACACATGCATATTGTACGACGGCACGTATAGGCCATGTCCAATAGGATAACAAAGCAGCTCACACTAAAGAAGTTATACTGATGTGCCTACGTATCTATCTCTATCTGCTTAGTTTTAATGTCAAAGATAAAAAATTTGAGAAAAAATGCAGAAAAGGAAAAATTGATTGTTCTATATAAACCAAGAATTTCTTCGACTCAAAAATTTAGAATCAAGTTGGATGATGTAAACTCACGTGGTGAATGAAAAAGAAAATAATCTTGGAACTAATGTTTGGCATTATTTTTTTCAAATTTCCAGTCTTAATTTTGAGATGCATTCCGGTACCGTACGAATATAAAAATAATACAAATTCGCGTTCCCTTAATTGTGGATAACTGCGTGGCGCCAGTCTTACATTCCTACCTTTTTCATGATTACTTGGTGTTTACATTTTTTTTTATAAATTTTATATTTTATTGACTTGTTTCTCATTTATATTCCTTTTTCTACCCAAAACTATATCTATTTTCTGTTTGCATATCGAGTCACCTACACTAGGTTGCCTTGGTCCTTTTTCAGACTGGCACAGCAAGGCAGTTTCTCTCTTGTCTCTTCTTTAGCTCGAAGGCACGTAGTATCGTACGTCGTGAAAAATTTAACCGACAAAGACGAGTCAGAAAGTTTCTTTACAGAAAGAAAATGCCAAGAAAGAGAGAGATAGAGGAGTGCCCGCGCGTCGCTAACGGCAATGGCGACATGACACACGACGGGACTTGTGCTCGGACGAAAAATTATTAATGCACTCTTTTCTTTCACGAGCCAGTGCAGAGATGGTGACGACAACGAGGACAAAGTGAAAAAATTAAAATGCCATCTAATCATGCTGCGACGCTCCCATTTTACATGTAAACACAACGTATTTTGTCTCTCGAGGCAAAAAGACATTTTCGACGACGAAAATTTTCCTTTGTAAGCCCGATACGATTCGCGCATGAGTTTCCGAGAAGGATGCACACACGTACAGCCCATTCAGATGCTCAATGAAGCGAACGGTTCATGCGCAAAATTGTAGAGCTGGGACGAAATTCTGTACGTTTCTTCGAATAACAATTTTAATAAACTACAAAATTGTAGTTCGTTAAAGAGCCGTTAAGAACAGTTACAAAATTGTAGCTCAAGCATCGAAAATTAAAGTTGACAAAGTTCGTGGATGAGCTGCAGCAACTATAATATTAAAGGTGGCTTGATTTATTTGAAATAAAAGAGCGCAAGTAAAGCTTTCAAATTAACAGGTTGCTCGCGGCGTATTTACGCGCGTAGCTTCTCGTGTAACACGTCATCGAAGGCTTGGCATTTACAGCATTTCAGGTCTCCCGAGAAGAGAGTAAAATTTGCAGCTTGTCAAAAACTACAACGTCGATGTGAGATCATTTCTTTTTAATAGCATATACAAGTTCTTATTTTGTGCTTTTTCCTCCCTAACTACTCAGTCTTTTCATGAAACTACTTGTGTTTTCGTTAAAACGCACTTACGCAGGCACGCGACAAGGACAATTAATGGCTAGAGTTCTCGATGCCAATGTTGAACTTATTATTCATTTCAGTGCATAGCCATTACTAATGAACAAAATTCATTGTCACTAAAAAATTTGTTAAAAGTAAAGACGTACAATAAAAGTATATTTTAATATAAGCACTGGTAATAATAGAACGCAAGGCGAGGAAAACTAAAACTCGTTTAAAAAGTGAAATATTTCTTTCAACAGGTGGTAATAGATATTTAATAGTGGATATTTCAAAGAACTAGAACTATTCGTGTGTTTTATGTAGGAAAAGAGAAAAGAATCACCCGAAGTTCGATAATTAATATTGATACTCGCTGACAAGCGCTCATATCCGTATAATTAATGCAATTCAACGTTCGTCGTGAAAACCTGAAATGCAGATAAAAGTGGATTCGCATCGATGCCGAACTACGCGCGAGCAGTGGATTTAGAATTTAAGTATAACTAACAGCGCGCGCGAATGGAGCACAGATACAAATGGTTTGAAGAAAGCTCGCGCGAACACGAGCAAACGTGACGATCGCGTCAAATCGCCGCCCTCTCGTCGTCGACGAATGCGTGATGTATAAAAGATCGAATAGCAGCATCAGCGCTAAGGACAAAGGTGCCTAGTGGAGGTACAAAAGCGAAGCCGTGCTTCGACGCCAGTGGCGTGAGTAAAGTGTAATTTAACCAATATCAGCATCCACGCAGCAGCGCAGCTCTCAATTTCCACGAAAATTTCTCGCACTGCACCGAAAGCCGCGACAGTTCGTTATTCGAGTACGTATATAATACATGATCGCGACTCAATGTGCGCAAACTGGCTTCCCTATGGCTTTCTCGCTCTCGAACGTCGCAGCTCTGCAGAATAATGTACATCGCACGTATAGTATATTTAGCTGCGAGGACAACGAATTGCGATCCATTTCTCACGCGCTTAGATAATCACGCAGCGTCCATCTCTCTCCCTCTCTTATACTCTTTCTCGTTTGAGTAGATACTATATGTGCATACGTATAAAGAGGATAAATCCAAAAAGCTTTGCTGCCGCGAGAAGAATCGGCCTTTGAATTTCAAGACGTATTCGCTTGATAGAACTTGTGATTCACGCGGATGCAAATACCTTAACGCGTGCGCATGTGTCCCTTGAATCGGCAACTGCACAGCCGCGGCAATCGACTGACTCTCTTTCTACACGTGTGCCTGCATGCGTGTGTGTAAACAGCCACGCGCAGATATCTACCTGGCACGAAATAAGCCCTCGTGAGTCTCGCTGTATATACTTGCATATGTATATGCACGGAACGCGCCTAACGCGCACTAGAGCGCTATACGCGACGCCGTATTTATTTGGAATTCTTCGGATATATTGTCGTCGCGCTGCACTAGCTTCCATACTTCCATACAGAGAGAGAGAGAGAGAAGATCGCTGCGAACGATTCGCGACTCGTTTTATATTATATAATAGGCCGCTTGTATAAATAACGACGAGCTTCACTTTCTTTCTCTTTTTATCTGGTGCGCGTCGCCTCTGCTGCCTGGATAAACTCCATTTTTCCTTCTCGCGCTCTCGAGAGCTAACGCATAATCGTCGAGCGGTTAACACATACTTTACACCGGCCATTCGCAGGACCATTTTTACGATTTCCTGTCGACGCTTACGCGCGTCTATACGAATATTCACTCGAGTGATGCTGTTGCATGGCTCGAGCTCTACATATAATATTTATTTACCACGCATAGCGATATCGAATGAGCATGCAGAATTTTCCTATTTACCATAAAACTACCTATTGGATATTTTTTCCGGCTTAATTCTATAGCATGCGCTTTTGCACTTATGGCGTGTGAAAAAGAGAGAAATAAAATTCTTACGGACAAACGAGACAGAGGCCATAAGTGAAATTATCAGTAGAGATGCATCGAGTAAAGCACAAAAGCTATGCCATTATAAAAAAGCTAAACGGAGGAAGGAAGAAAGGCACGGAAAGAAAAGAAGAAAGAAAGAGGATTGGACGCGTCGCGGATTATACACATAAAGCTCGGGAGGCTCAAACGCGAGTAGCACTGCCGTACTTATTCAGTTCGCGCCGAGATCGAAGCGCGATCGTTTTTTAATAAGAGCCCGCGATAAAGTCCGAAAAACGAAGCCTCGACACACACACACACACACACAGACTTGGGCAGAGTAGCTGCTCGCGCAGTTGTACCTAATGGCCTACACGCAAAGCGGATCTCTTAGCAGCTAGTATCGAGCGAATAATTCACGCGTTTATCCTGGCCAGGCATCTCCTTCTCTCTCTCTCTCTCTCGAACTCGCGCCTATCTCGCCTTGCGCGCCGCAGCCTATACCTCCCAGCTCAGACGAACGATTATGTGGGACTTTACACAATTGCAGAAGAATAGACAGTAATGAAGCTTTGGAGATTTAGCGATCCAGCGAGCGTGCGGTCAATGCCCGGAAGCTACGGCTACCTTCGACGGATGGATTACGATTGAACAATTGTTAGGCTCGATTTTTCGGAGGCAGATCAATCGGCGCGATTGTTCTCACGAATATTCGTACAAGTGGTCTCTGGCAAAGTTCACGACGAAGAAATGATCGCGCGAAATGTAATCCGCAAGCGCCAATTGGCTGTGAAATGCTCAAAGACGCTTTTGCCTGCGTAATTCGCTCCTAATTATCGGATTATTTTTATAAAATATACAGCCGACGAAAGTTGCTGTGCCACCGAGTAACGCGAGATTCGCGCAGCAGATCATATAATGGGAGCAATTTTGTCACGGGCAATTACGCCTCGCTAAGTACGGCCTGGCGCTTTAATTATTTCGGCTCGTTATTATTATGTTCTCTGAGCTGCCGAGATGCAGCGCACAACTCACCCTTACGTATAAAAAAATATATTTGAGAATGAAAAACAGGTTCCCTGGCAAGAGATAAATAACGCATAGTCTCGCATTTTCTCGCGAGCAATGTTCGGGGCTTTTAACCGGTTTATGGTAATATTTGTCGCGGGATTGCTTGCGTTCAAATCTGCAACGGCCGTCGAAATAGTGTTATATGAGTATGTGTGTGTGTATATGATAATGCCAAGCGCGATTTTGATTCACGGCCCTGCGAGCGCCGCAGCGAGTACAAAGCGCGAAGAGCCTGACCAGGACTTTGCCGATCGTTAATCTCGTCGTTGAGGCAACAGCTCCACTACCACCTCGTCCGTTAATGAGATTTGTTGCTGGCTAAGTTTTGATGGGGCGATTAGTCGAACTTTGCCTCATGCTCGGCATTCTATACGTGCATATAACGTATACATATAGCCACTCGAAAACATATGTGCCACAGCGAACCGAGCCTCGCGCAAGTCTCGATAAACTGATCGATCAATGTTATTGATTGTATATAGTTGCAGCTTAAATTAATATTTGCGGATTTTCAAGCTCTTTCGCATTCAGCTTCCAGGATTCCCTCCTATGCTCTATCGAACTTCTAAACTTTCAGAGCATAGTTTCATGCTGGAACTCATACTTGTAATCATATTTACTTAGTCAAACGGAAGCACGAGCAAGATATTTGTATACGAGTACACTACAAATTATATAGAGCACATTTTTAAAACAAACTTTTCAGACTGATTTAACATTAAGAAAGTTTTACAACTCCTTGATTAAAATATGTACCCTAAAGTCTCAAATCAATACAATCATAGTACTATCATTTCTTACAAGTGGAATATGATTTAATTTCATGTGAACAAGTCTGGTTTATGTCATGTCTTTTAACTTACTTCAACATAAAATAAAAAAAATTAATGATATTTTTATAGTTTGCTTGGCATAAAGTATTTGCATTTAATTTTATTTTTCTCTGATAGTATCAGATTTAAAATTATCAGCACTAGTTGGATGTTTTTAATAAGAATGGACTTGATTTAGTCTATAAAAATGGTTCACACTTTAAGAATAATTTCTTACGAAAATCGATATTTGACATGAAAATAAATCTTATCAACTTTGGTTCATTAAGTTTGAATTTAATTTTACTAAAAAATCCTACTTTATAAATATAAATATGAATAACGGGATGAGGAGAGAAATAACACAAGTAAGAGGAATGTAAAATAAAATATAAATGTATAAATTTTACCTGTCAGATGATTTCCTGTAAATTCGAAGTCGTCATCCTGGTCCCAGTGTTTTAAACTAAGATTGTAAAGTGGAGTTGCATTAGCAAATTCTAAATTAGCAAAATGCCAATCTAGAATTTGCCGATCCTTTGATGATAAGTACACATCACTAAATAATTATTAATTAAAATTATGTTTTCTTCATCACAAATATTCATAGTTTTTTTTATTATTATATTTACCTTGGAGGTGATGATTCTAGCTCTTTAAGTTTTACTTCAATTTGAGCTTGTTCTTCCAACAAAGAATCAAATTCTTTAAACATTGCTTGAAGATCTCTAAGCTTAGATCTACGAACAAATTCTTTTGTTACATCAAGTGGCTGCTTACTGTCTGCTTTATCATTATATTCTTCACTCAGTTGCTTTATAATTTCTTGTATTTCATATAACTAAAATAATTTTTTATTTTAAATTTTTTCTTAGTTTTTAATGTATATAAACCACTTTTGGGATATGTTACCTTATTTTGATTGGCCAAGAGTTTATTTTGATATTTAATTATTGTATTAAAGTGATTGACTTGTCGTTGCTTGACACCTTGTTCCTGTAGCCGAATAACCCATTCGAGGGCTTGACCCAAAGACACAGGTCGATTATTGTCACTAGAAGTACCTTCTTTCTCAGGAACACCAACATAATTAAAATCTAGTTGATGCGATAAGTAAGATGTAGCTTCTAGTAGTCTATTAAACTCTCTTTCAACCATTTCATCTTTGTCTTTTGGAACCTACAATAAAAAGTCATTTAAGTTTCATAATCTATGATTATGAAATATTATTACCTCTTTAAATTTAACCTCTTTCACTACATTTCCATCCATCTCGTACAAAGGACACTTTTGTTTTATTTTATGGAGTTCCATGTTTATTTGCTTACTCAAAACTGTGACAGGATTTCCTCCAAGTCCAGTTACTACCATAGCTCCTAAGTCTGCAACATATTTATTTTTTCTGAATGTAGCGATGCGTCCACCAACTCGGTTCTGTAAAAATTGTATTGTTCAATAAAACTACATTGAAGAAATGATTATTATTCAATTTGATTTCACTCACCCTTGCTTCTACAACTACTACTTCAAGGCCAAATTGTTGCATTTGTTGAGCCGCTGCTAAACCAGCTATTCCAGCTCCAATGACAATTACTTTACCAAGTTTTTTGGTAGGTATTGGCTAAAAATAAAACAGGTGTTTAATCATTAACCATTGTAAAATTACATTACAGTTACTGCATCATTATAATTCAGTTTAATATGTAATCTACCTTAAGGCGTTTGAAAGTTCCAAAATTAATGAACCCATGTCTTTCTAAAAATGCATGTACTCGTTTTACCAATAAAGGGTCACTATTGTATGGTGGTTCAATTTGTGGTAAAGCATTTTCAATGGTCAATTGAAGTTTTGGATTTTCTAACCATAATTGCAGCTGAAAATATATTTATTTACCTATGAAATTGAAACGTAGAAATATAATAATTGTTATGACATATAATTTACCAATCGGTTGCGAATATGTAAAAACACTTTTTGAGTTTGGGCTGGGCCATCAGAAACGTCAGGAAAACAAGCAGCTTCAATAGATGTCAATTTTTCAAACGGTAATCTACTTTGAAATGCTGCACCTTCCAAGCCTTGCAAAAAATCTTGCGCTTGATCTAAATTAGTATTTAATAAGAAATAATGATTGACGTTAATATTAAAAGTAACAAGGACATAGTAGAGAAGGTAATTCATACCGTGGGGATCTTCGCGATCACTGTCATCATCTTCTTTGGGGTCCATGATTACTGAATACTACACTTGCACTGACAACCGTTTGAAAATTGTTTATTTTGAAAGCCAATATTATGCAGCGCCGGCAGAGAAACTAAGAAACAATCGCCATCTTGTCAACACAATGCGCGCGCAACCCGGTGTTTTGAAGCAGACAGCTAACACGTGCCTATTATGTTTGGCATATTACGCGACAACTGAAGCCAGCCACACGGCATCAAAATTCGAAAAAATCTTCTTAGACATAAAAGGACGTTAGCTTAAAATAGGTTACGATACTTGAGTAACTTACATACAATCCTTGCAACTCTAGAGACACTTATACACCGAGTCGTTTGTTTTTTGAAATACTTGATGTGTGGATTAAAAACAAAACATCAGTTTCGAATGTAGCTGTTTTCAAAAACAATGAAGCAACGAATCAGTAGTGTCGACCAGTGTTCGATCAGTGGCGGTGGATTCGTTTAAATGACGAAATTTGTTGGTTTTCGACTTTTTTAAATATTACGGTTACTTTAAAAGACACGTTATTGAATTCAAAATACTTGGACATATGGAAAATTAAATTTTATATGACAATTTTTGCGCAATCCGTCAAAATTGAAGTTCTGGGTGCGTGCCATCTTGCCACTATGAAGCCAAGTTCTGACGTATATTGAATTATATACACGAGCAACAAATGTTAAAAGAACGACAATCGGTCAAGTAGGATGTTGCAGCTCAGTCGCAGGTTATGCGGCAGTTGGGGCGCTCGAGCGCCGCACGACTCTACGACGAAGCTCGCAGCTTGCAGCTTCAGCCACGCTGCACACATCGCGCTTTGGTTGTCAGATTTTGGAGCGTCAACTATATCCCGCGATACAATGCATCAAGCAGCAAAGACTTTGGAGTATTGCGGCTGTTGTTTTGCATTTATGAAAAGCACCTCGTGCCAACGGCGTGATGTCAGCTCGTCGATAAAAGAAAGCGAATCAACGATAAATGACTCACCGACGAGCGAGTATATATCGGAGCTGCGAGTACATTATATTGTGCAGAGCTGCAAATCGTAGAGAGGCGTAAGTGGCGCAGGACTGCATGGTGCTCGGCTGCGATCGCGACTCGACTCGAGAGTATACATCGGTATTGCGTGATGTAAGCGAGTGAGCGAGCTGCGAAGAAGGCGCGAGTAAGTATACACGTTCGCGCGTGCATACACACATTCGTGCAGCTTATATACGTTATATCGTGCAGTCGCGTGCGCCTCTCAATCCAGGCCGCTGTGTGTGCAGTGCAGGCAACGGCAGCAGCGTCGAGCGCGATCGCGGGGACCTACTTTTGCGTTGCTCTCTTATCTCCTCGTTCCAGATAGCGTCCTTGACAAAAAGGCAGATCGCTGCAGCGCGAAGCTTCTCCGTCTCGCGGCGATTATTCGCTGCATACGGAACGCGTATGTGCAGTCCGTGATCGTACGTTTCGCGCCGGTGTCCAGCTGCTTACGGAACGTACGCCGTCGCGTTCGAATTTTAAACTCGGCTCACGATGTGCGGTGCGTATAGTTGATCGGTGCGTAACTCCCTAGCGAGACTACTACTACTACTACTACTACTACTACTACTCGAGAGAGAGTCGAGTCTGTCAAAAAATAGCAGACGACGATGGTGTAGCAGTACGTATATTTGTGTACATATACGCGTTCGAATACGATATGTGGTGCAGACACTGGGAGCGTTAGGTCACTGGCTGCCTTTGGCGCGTCTCGCTCGTTCACCCGCATACCACGAGCAGGTATAGGCGCGAGCGCATCTCTCTTTCGCTCTCTAAACATACATATATACGCGGAGTTGTGTGTGTGTGTGTGTGTGTGTGAGCTTCATAAATGCAGCACGAGACCGGAAGTTGTTAGTGCGCCGAGTGCGATTTTCCCAAAGATCGTCGTTCTATGCCGAGTAATACGACTTTGATTTTTTTCCAATGAGGTGAGTAGTGATGCGCATGACGCATTTTTCATTGTGTGTGATCAACTAGTCACACCAATTATCAATGCGCGATCGTACTTTGTTCCTTTGTGTATACATTTCACTAACATTGGCATTTCTTTCGAAACAAGTTCCACATTATATACCGACTCGTTCCGACCGGTCATTTCGTTCATATTCGTTTGTCGACTCTTTCGACCTTGAGCTCTGCCTCTCTCCATCCTTTTCTCTTTCTGTCTTTCCTCTTTCCAATGCCTCGATTTCGGAGCGACGCATATGAAAATCGGCCCGATAACCAATCGCCTCGATTGCAGATGTATCGCACGCGTACTTTCTCTTTTTGTCGAAACGCGACGATACGCTTGCAAATATGTGAGCTGTGGCGATATATAGCTTAAGCTGCAGGCGCAGCGCAGTGCAGTCTTGTAGAGATAGAGCAAGATCGAGCGAGAAAGAGCGAGAGAGAGAGAGAGAGAGAGAGAGCACGAAAGAAGAGACAGAGAAGTATAGCGTCGCGTTTGTGTAACTCGTCGGACTGACTCGACGATGCGCGCGTATACACACAGCCGCCTGCAACGTCGCTCTCGACTCTTGTCTTTCTTATAATGTATATTTATAAGCGTCTCAGGTCGGTTCAGCCGCCGGTGTTGCTACGGTCGCTACTACTGCATATACGACGAGTCGAGCGCGACACTTTGCCGAGCCCCAAAGTGTAAAGTCGCTAGAGAACACCTGTGCCGCGTCCGAAGCACGTGACCGAGTACGTACGAACTTTCGCTCGCTCTTGTGCTCTTTTTTTCTGCAACTCGCCGGAGAGTACGTGTACGACTCGGAGCGCCTATAATCTAATATGCACATGTGCAGTACTGGCTGTATGTATGCCAATTGCCAATAGACGTCGACGCATCTCCCGATAATAATTGTAATTCTTTATTTTTCTCGGGATTATCGCTCGTGACGTTCGCTCGCGGCGCTGCCTGTTGTACTGCAGTCGTTGTTGCGTGTGTAGTGTGTACCAAAGCGCATTGTTTGTATGTACTTACATACGGCTCATTACGCAGCCAGCAGCAGCGAACCGATACGAGGCGCGGATCGGCCTACAGCTCGACGCGTCGAGGCGATGCAGTTCGCCGAGTCACGTACGTAGCACGTACATACGCGGATTTGAATAATCGCTCGAGCTCGGCTGCGGCTTGCACAAGCCTACCTACATATATATTCAAATATATACCCGTGTACTCGCGGCCAATCGATATTATAATGTTTTCGTTGACTCCGCCGACTCTTTTGTAAGCGCGACTTTTTTTTTGCAAAACCAGCCAACCGATCATCGTGTTTACCGCTCTCGAATCGACGACGATGACGTCATCCTTATGATAATTCCAGCTACCTTCTGTTATAAAATTTTTCTCTTCTCTTCGATGTCGAAGCCGAACGTGGAATAGACACATCAAAGTGCTACTGCATGCTTGATTATACCGGATCGACGCGAGGCCAATCGCTTTATCTGCTCGCTCGCAGACCTAATATTTTAGTCCTCGGGATCGGACTACGTGCACGCGATAACGAATCATCTTCTACCAATGATGTATAAAATTAAATCAAAGAACGAAAAAAAAATGAACAAATACATACCGTTAACTCGAGGAAATTTGATCATTAGTCTGACCTTAAAATACATACCATGATTAATCGATAGCCTGTTCATTAAAACACTTGGTACAATATAATGTTAATTATAATCTTATCGCGAAATTATATCGCCCTTTTGAATGAGAGCATATCGGCTCACGTTTTACGTACGCTGCGAATTAATAAGCACAACAATGTTGAAGCAACAATTTTTAATTTTTTATAATTACGTTTATGTGTGCGCAGCTTGGGAGCGCAACGAGGTGAAACCGAAAAGACACCGATCGACGTACGGAGAGCCGCAAAGATGACAGTGACACCCGGTGAAATTTCTTGACGAAGACACATTGTCTCGTTACAGGGATAGGATAGAATTCCAACTGCTGCTGCTGCACGATTGATTATTAATTTTAATGGGCCATGGCTTCGATACCAGTGCACCAAAGCGAGGTGATAGTGCCGACATCTTGGCCAAGGTTTCACGCTTGGCGCCGCAGCTGCAACGAATGGAGCCGAAGGACGAGGGCCTCGGTTAGAAAAAAGTAAGCTCGATATAGTCCACTTGTCTATGTATCGTTCCGTTAGATGTGATACATTTAAACGACGCGATGCACTGAATTGAAATATTCGTGAGCTAAAAATGTTACATCTCTCGAGAAGCTAAAGATAATCCCCGCGCGAGTTCATGTGTGCCAGTCATTTACGAAAATGAAAATATAATCGTACAATATTGACCAAGAAATCACGCAAAACTCGATGAGGACTGCAAATTAATCTTATTTCTTTTAAGCATAAATACAACATTGCTTTGGCGTGCATATGTACGCTGAATGATGAGTACTTACGCCGTGCAATGAATATTTCTACATAAAACTTGACATTTGTATAAATACCAAACAGTTTGATTCGATTTTCAATGGCACTATATCGTAAAAATTATGAAAAATTTATGCATCGATTACAGTTGCACGTTAATTAACGCAAAAAGTATGTGTACAAATCTTTTTATCGTGGCTCGTTTGTTTAATTTATTTCGGTAAATTGAATATCTCACTCAATAAACTTCAAAGCTCAATGGCTCTTTTACGAGTTTCTTTTACAAACTCCGCGCGGGCGCGTGCAGTCGCGGCTTTGGCATGTATCTTTACGCGCCTCTCTTCCTCGGCATGTTTTCTGCGGCACGTATCGTTTTATGACGCACAAAACTACCCGAGGATTTTCGAATTGTGCGCAGCCTTGAGCGATTTTGGCCAACGTTCCTTGTTGCCGTCGTCGTTGTCGTATCGCGGAATTCTCGTTTTCCAAATTTATTAAGATTGCGCGCCGTGGCTCGATGTTGTAGCTCAGCGCCAAACGAGCTGCGTTAGTGCGATGAAACGATAATGAAATCTTTGACAAACAAACCACCGTCGTCGCGCTTGAGTACATTTATACGATCTATTGCTTTACGAACTTTCAAATGGTTTATACGAGACAAGCTTGACATTCGTGTTTTTGTTCCTAGATCATTTAGATTTGAATCTTTGAAGCACTTTGAATTTTTGATAAAAGAAACATAAGGCCGAAGAATATGATTGAAATTTGAAAATTATTAATGAAATAGTTGTAATCCTGAAAAAGTATATTTGCCGAGCGTGAAGCGCTGTTGTTTGCGTAAACCGCATACGACATCGACTCGCAAAGCTAAGATTTGCGCAAACTCGTTCTGTAATCTTGGTATAAAAAATCCACCGTGTGCAGCTGTGAATATTTTCAATTGACCCGTATCACTGGCAGATTTCAGGAAAAAAATTACGTGGACGATGACTTGGAAACGGCGCTCGAACGAAAGGAACGACAACGGAGCATTTACGTGATTTACTTCACGATGTTCCTGATGTCTCTTGCCTTCAGCATTGTACTGACCGGAAATTATCCGTATTTAAATAAGGTAATATTTTTCTACATGCTACACGTACGCACTCGGGCGCTGTTGGTTTGTCGCGCGATTCGCCAAAAGACAGAGCAAAAGCTGTAAAATTTTACCGCTCCGATGTTCGTTTTCGAATGGTCGCTCCTCGTCATGGTAACTATAAACTGCGAATTCGAATTTTAATTCACGCGCGCGCACGCATATATGTCGCTCGCCCGCATATAATATGTATACGCATTTGCTCGAGGAGTAAAAAATGTTGCGCATTTTCAAACGAGAAAAATCCGATCGCGAGCACTTAACAATCATGTTTTCCACTGCCAAGTTTTAAATTTCCATGCTAACGGCCCTCCTCGCAAAAAGCTCGTATCTCGCAGACATTGACGCGACGCTACATTAAAAACGACTAGTGCGCGCGCATTATTATTACTCGCTCGTCGAAAAGGTCGAAGCCCGGATTTTGAGGAAAAAATTATGCTCAATTTATACGCGCGAGCGGCAAAACTTTTGCTCATAATCGCAATTATAATCTGAAAATCGGAGGACGAGCTTGTGCTGCGCGCGGCAAAAGAACACGCTGTCGACACAAAGCGATCGATGAATAAAGCATGGATTTTTCATGGGTTTTGCGCGGCCGCGTGTAATTATACGCGCGTATAATAAGTCCGATAGCCTTTGATACTTTACCGATTCGATCCGCACGCGTCTTTTTAATATTGTATACTTTGCCGATGTCGAGTCTCTGGGGGGCGAGCATCGCGACTCCGAGTGAAAAAGTCGCAGCAGTGTACAAACAAAGGCATCGAACTGCTACTCTCTTTAACCACCGCATGCGCATGTGTATGTGTGTGTGTGTGTGCTGTGCGCAGTGCGTGTGTGTGTGCGCGCTCGCGCGAGCAGCAATCGAGTCTCGAGTCCAATAAATTCGGCATCGAGGCGAAGGCCCTTTTTTGCCAGCGCTAATGTATTGAATTAAAATTCTCGGCATCGGTGCGGCAAGGATTCGAAATAAGCGCGATCGGAGCGGTAAAAAACAACTACGCGCGAATCCGTACGGCTTGGAAATCGCAGCGATGCATCCTATGAGATTCCTCGCGCGACAAAAAAAGGAACAGCCGGGAAGAATCTGCGGAGAGTCTCGGCGAACATCCGCGCGGGGATTTCTTGCTTTCTTGCTTTCTCTCTCTCTCTCTCCCTCTCGTCTCTCATACGAAAGTACGTTTACCTGCAGGTATATAATGGCAAGAAAAGGGTGCGAAAGAAGCGATTTATATATAAATGAAAGGTAAGCGCGTGGGTGATCGCCGAGAGAAACAAGCCAGCAGCAGCAGCTCGAGAATTAAGCGCGCTATACTATATAACTCGAGCTATTTTGCACAGTTGTTCAAAGCACCCACAAAGGAATTTATGGGGCTCGTCGTTGCGGCCAACCCTTTCGCGCAGATGCTCTTTTCGCCGCTGGTTGGCTGGTGGGGCAATCGGCGCGGCTCCGTCAGACTGCCGCTTCTCCTCAGCCTGGCCTTATTCACCATTGCCTCGGCCCTCTACAGCGCCCTGGAGATAATACCGATCGATCGTAAAGTCATGTTGGTCGCTTCGAGATTTCTCGTGGGCGTCAGCTCGGGTAAGTAGTCGACTTTTGTTTCTCCTTTTAACTTTTTCAATAAACTCGACGACGAAAAAAAAAGAAGGACAAAAGCGTCGAGGATGAATTAATAAAAGTCCGTGGCGGGGAAAGAGCGACGATGGGTGAAAATGACGAAGCTGCGCTGCTGCTGGCCGCCTGAATGGACGCTTAACCTACATACACCGATGCGCACAAAAGCACCTAAGCGCAGGTAGCTCTTTCTCCGCGTATACGGGCTTTTACCCGATTGACATAATGGCGATGAAACGTTCATTTTTTATTTATTTTTCCATCTTTCTACTCGCAAGGCCGCTACGCGAGTATTATACGGACGCGCAAAGTCGCCATTTAAATACCGTATCAGAATGTTTTTCGGCGAAAAAGATTACAGCGCTGCGTTGGCTTGTGTGCAGTACATACGAGCTGCAGCTCGACAATGCGCGGCTAAAGTTTATCCCATGCTCCTATATATGCCATGGAAACACGCGTGTGCACATACGTGCCATACAAATATATAAATGTGTTAGTGCTCTGCGAGTCTGGGCCGTTTGTATATATAAACGCTCAGAGGATCGTTTTATTTTTCAGCGAACATAGCGCTCGCTCGCTCTTATCTGTCGGCTGCTACCAGATTCTCCGAGCGCACCCAGGCTGTGTCCATGATCTCCCTTGCTCAGGTAATTCGCGCAGCAGCTCTCCGTGCCTCGTATATATACATATCAGCGCACTGTTGCAATGTCGTGTCGTTGTCGCGCGTATATGCCTTCTCAAATTTCTTTCTCCTGTATATTATATGCTCGTAACTTTTACGCTTTATATCGCTAGCTCTACTGCTCGTATGTGCTGTTTCGCGTTCGTTTCTTTTTTTTTCTTTTATTCTCTCTCTCTCTCACCTTTTCGGCTCGAACTGCGTACGTTTATGTAAAACTTGTATAAAGGACACTTTGTACCGTGCCAGTGTTTATATGCGACGCAGCATATAGCTATACAGCAGATACAAAACGACGCAAATACCGATTCCAACATTGGCATTGTAAGGAATTCGCGACCGTTCGTTACGTGTTATACGATTATCGAGCAATTTTGAATCACCGCTTGGGCGATAAGAGCCAGAGCCAATGGAAATTCGTACGCTAATTCTTTTTTTTTCGACTCGCTCCTCGCCAAATTAGGGATAATAATTTCGTGAACGCGAACAACGCGCTGACATGTATATTGCGTACACACGACACGCAGACGCGAAGCTGCAACTGAAAATGACGACGACGAGAAAATAAAAGCCTAACTAAAGCTCCACGGAAATGGAAAATTTTCAGGTGCTTGGTTTCGTTGTAGGACCACTGCTGCAATCGATCGTAGTACCTCTGGGAGAAGACACGCGGCTCGTAATGGGTCTGCCCATGAATATGTACTCGGCGGCCGGCTGGATCAACGTACTTTTGGGAATGCTTAATTTCTACCTTTTTTTGCCCTGCAGCTTCAAAGAGCGCAAAATCGCCGCGAGGGAGGCCATGCGAAATCAAGGAAAAGCATCCGGTAATACTCGACTTTGCACAGCTATCACTTATTCATATCGCTTTGGCCGCGGGTGCTGAAGACGCGCGAGAAAAAGAGCAATATAAAGCCTCTGCTCGCGCGTCCCTCCGCTTATACATGCTCCGCCGGCGTTCCACAATATGCATCATATATACAAGTATCCGTTGCCTTATTTACAAGAGCAGACGCTGATTTTTTTTCTTACCCTTTTGCGCGACGACGCCTCTCTTTTTTTTTTTGCAGAAAAAGAAACGTGGAAATCTATGAAACCGGATTACCTTGGTTCGTGGTCTCTCATAAGTGCCTTCTTTATCTTGGTCTTCAACTTCGTGCTCATAGAAACGTGAGTATCATGTAATATATGCCACGAGTGCACTACTTTTCAGCCCGCGGAATTATGTACAACCGGGCGAATAAATAATTTACCCGCTTATCTTTTTGTTGAAATTTATTCAAATTTTATGAATTATTACCTTACCCCGTGTAATGACTGCGATAACGACGTAATTACCTTAATAACGATTATTAAAATTAAGTTTATATAGTAAATGTCTTGAATAATATGGCTGCATTTCATTATGTGTATGACAAGCAAGAACTCACTCGTAAAAATATTTCGACTGAATCTGGATTTTAAGCAGCTTTTCACGTCGATGGTCATCATTTTATGACATATTTTTTCGCTACCATATCGAGCTTACGTACCTGCAAGCTTGTAACTCAAAGAGGAAAAAAAATTACAACGCAAAAATAACCGAAAAATGTTGGAGTGACTGCAAAGAAATTGGAGTGTGTGATTTATTTTGTTTTTTGAATTTTGCAGGCTCGGATCACCGCTAACGATGGATCAGTTCGCTTGGGACTCGAAAACATCCACGTTTTACATGGGAATACTTCTGGGCGTTGGAGCTGCCGTGGCAGTTATCGCATTCGTATTGATAGGGCCGATGTGCAAAAAGTACGTGCGTTTTTATTTTCCATCGCCACGATCGCAAAAATATCTAACGTGCCCTTCGCGTATATTTGCGAGGCTGTTGTTATACATAACGTTCTTGAATGTTTGACAGGTTCGACGAGAGAAGAATTATGCTCTGGGGTGGCTTTTTCCTCATGATAATCGGTCGAATAATTTTCATTCCTTGGGGGCCAGATCCGCCGTTGATTGCTGAACTTGGACGTAAGTTATATACGAAATGCCATCCAACGACGTCCTTTTTACCTCCTCTGTTCTCTTTACCTTTCGTTCTCTCCTTCTCTCGGCTTCTGTGCTGCTGCTGCTGCTGCTGTTGTTGTGTGTAACTAACACGCATACACATTCACTACACCTGATACTCTCTCGAGCTCGCGGATTTTTTTCGTCGTCGTCGCGCGCAAATTTACTTTACGGTTTCTCTCCCCTACCCAATTTGTACGCAAAATGGATATCCCGCGCGACATTGTCGAAACCACAAATTATATACATTTTTTTCCTTCTCTGACTACTCAACTCGGCGTTTTTAGCTCGGTAAAGTCGGGGTTTTATGCAAAAACGAGCAGACCGCGCTGATCTGCCTCTTTGCAGAAGTCAATCTTGCACTCCGTCCACGAATCCATCCTTTGGGCAATTTCACGTTTTGTGGTTGCAACGGCGGTTCAATTGACTGTTATCGCCACGAAAAGATTCGGTTTGCTATTTTTTTGTCGTCGCAGTCCGTACTTACGTTGACGGATGCAAATCATAATGGTAAAAAAGCCATTAATCTGTGCTCTCGCTGCATTGTATCCGTGAATATACTTTACCGATCGTAAAAATTATTAGAATTCAACATAGCTGTTCATGAATTTAAATGCTTATTAAGAATCGTTGAACAAATCTTTCATGCGATAGATCAATTTGCTGGCGTCCGATAGAAATTTCGCCGTGCCAATACACATCGAAATCATCTACTCATGTCATGATTCGCATTGAAATTACATTAGTGTAAAGCAATACGAACATAGCATGATTATTCGAAAAATTTTTTATGCTCTAGAAAGAAATTTGTCGCTTGTGTGCGAGCGTGTGCGCGTGTACGTATTTTAAGATAAAAAAGAGTCATCGGTTTTATTCACCAGTTGGAGCTTGAAAATCGTGGACGCGCGTGGATATATTTTAATCATTAGTCGAGATCAAAGTGAAAGGACGTGGTTTTTGGCATTTATTAGTCTGGCGAATCTCGTAAAATTCTGGATTTTAGGATGGCTCCTTTTAGACTTTTCCACTTAATTAAAAGGCAATAAAAAAAGAGCAACAAGGCAGCGCAAAACCTGTTTACTTTCGGTAGCCGCGTGGATTTCAAATTCCGATTATTGCAGCAAATATATACTAAAATATACGACGAGCTATCTAGTTATTGCCATCGTCAATGTATTCAAGCACGGGAAACAACAACGACGACAACGTGCAAGTCGCGATCTTGGTAGATTCAAGGAGCGCAGAAATATTATAACGTCCGTGCAGTACGTAGTTTCGCTCTCTCTCTCTCTCTCTCTCTCTCTAACTCTCTTGAAATTTAGCCTGTCGATAAGATCACAGCTCGTGCATAAATAATATTGCATCTGCGCGCGAGTCGAGTCGAGTCGTGTCCCAGCGCGCTCAACATCCATCGCGCCACCGAGCTCTCCGCTGATAAATTCGGGATAGGCAATTTCACAAAAGAGAAAAGCAATCGACGCTTCGCACTTTAGCCGCGGGTACTTGCGGCCGATATGTAAAACTTCTTTATGTACACTCGAGACTCGAAGCCGATGGAGTCGTGCCGATAAACAGCAGACTATTATACGCACACATAATAATGTAAATAAAGAAGTTAGCGTCGATCGCGGGCCCCGATAGCGGCAGCTAATGTTTGCGTAGCTAATAATCGCCATGCTAATCGAGCATCTCCGCATGGCCGCGCATCTATAATATGATATAATATTCATGTTTATGATACGAATTCGGCAATGGTTTCAGCCTACAATAACGAGACTCACAACGAGGACGGCACGCGCAAAGTCGGCTGCCCGAGCACTCAGGAATGGTGTCGCGACACTCTGCGCCTCACCGAGGTGCAATTCATCATCGGCTTCGGCTTCACGACGATCGGCTATCCGGTCGGGGTCACGCTCATACAGACGATCTTCAGCAAAGTCCTCGGGCCCCGGCCGCAGGGCGTCTGGATGGGCCTGATGACGGGGGCCGGCTGTGCCTCGCGCGTCGTCGGCCCTCTCTTCGTGACCATGATCTACGAGAAGTACGGCCTCTACTGGACCTTCGGCGTGACGGGCTCGACCCTCGTCGTGTCCATGATACATCTCAGTCTGGTTTACAAACATCTCGTGCCGCTGACGAGCCAGAATCAACATCAGGCCGACGTGCCTCTCGTTCCCATGGGACGCAACGAGGACGCCTCCGATCGGAATCCGCTCGGTAACGGCGAGCCGCTGCAGCAGTCGAGCAGCGAGCAACGATCCGAGCCCCCGGATCCGTCCTGACTTTTGCACGCCAAATAAGCACTTCTGTCTTTCATCGATCGAGAACCCAATATAAATCAAGCAACTAATTCAATTACGGTACAAATTACAAAATAAGTCTAACGAGAGTTATTGAGGTGAGAAAAGTCGGGATATTTTTTACGAGTCTTACGAAGCAGCCACTGGTCATCGCGAGTGGAATGACGACTTTCATGTTTATATTTATGTATAGGCGCACGGAGGAGGGAATGGGTATATTATTCACATCGCGATCGGTATTTTTTACCACGGGCGGCACTAAACGAGGTTCTTTAAACGAATACGCCTATCGAGCTATAATTCCATTCAGAACGAATTGCACCCGCAGTTAATTACATAGATTGCCCCGCACACAGCACACACACACACACACACACACACACACACACACAGACAATACTAGCCTATGCTCCTGCAGATCTTCGCCCTGCATTACTATGCTAACGGCTAAATGATATATAGGCATCTATATATAAATAAATATATACGCGGGCAGACCCTCGGCGTTACGGATGGCCAATGTTGTGATAATCTATTTTTGCAAGTCAATCATCCGTGTACGCGCGAGCACGCGAGTCGACGCCGATCATCGACAAACCGATAAAAGAACCTTTTTTCATCCCAAAAAAAATTTACGATCACTCTGGCTAACGATGTATACACATCTTTGCAAGAATTTCGAACGGTTTTGCATTATCATACTTGGAAGGACGAGCCGCGCGCAGGATTACTTTTGTTTGCTCAACGGACATTAAAAGCTATACGTGCAATCGGAACAAAAGCTTCCTGAAGACGGTTCTGACAAAAAAACGACCAATGTAAAAAACGAGGCGATCACGAGGAGAAGAAAAAATAATACACCGAGAGGCGAAGCAACCGAAGGAGTTAGTTATCGTAACAGAAACATCTTCTGTCATTATATTCCCGAGTATTTTTCCCGGTATAATCTCATAGGTCTCGGCGCCTGGCACGCAGATTCTCTACGCTTCCGTTTTTACGAGAGCGCGCAGGGATTTTACTTTCGCGTGTGAGAGAGAGAGATGCACAAAATTCTCGGGAAAAAGACTCGCTGGACGTGGGAAAATTACAAGATTGCAGCCTCGTACGTCGCTATTTTTTTTCCTTCGATTTTCTATGAAAAATTAACTGGCGAATCGGCTTACTTTTCGCAAACCTGATGGATCAGCGACCAGAACTTATAATTAATGACTTACTTACTGCATCTTGCCATGTAAATAAGTTTCTCTGCCTTACAGATCATAAAGCCTATTCAAGTACATCAAGATGTTTGGAAAATACGAGTTTTTTTTGACTCGATGTGACCGAAAGTATAAAAACACAATCGCTGTGCTCAAATTTAATTGGATTTGATTTTGAAATATTGCAGCTAACGTAGTACATGTAAATAACATTATTTGTACGAATATTTTGATAAACAATGTTTTTATAATGTTTTTGAATTAGATTTATAATAGTACTTACATTAGAAAACTTTATAAGAAATTTTATTTATAAATAAATTATTATTATGAATTTTGAGAAGATTATATTTGAGTGTATTTTTATATCGAAAATGAGAAAGATTTTATCTGTAAATATAAAATTCACCGAGGAGTATTTAAATTGCCTCATCGGTTATAATGCTGTTGTCAATAAAAATAATATCGATTGGAGATGAAAAAATTATTTGGCTATTTTCATTCATAGCAAACGAAACGTTCAAGGAATGTAAACGAGTTATTTTAAAATACAATTAGCCAAACGTGTTCTTGACCAATACGGTGCTCATAAAAGTAAGAAAAAACGCTTCTCGCGACCAAAAGAGCATATGAAAAAAAGAAATATTTGTTTATCTCAACTTTTATGGTCAAAATTCTTCACTCATTATCTTAATTTTTATCATGCCAAGGTCATGTGATACTTTTTATAGTTGCTGTAACACTACGAGATCGTTCGATATTAATATCTACTATTAGAAATTCATTATACTTGGTTAATTAAGAATTTGTATGTAATTTATGTATAATATGAGAATAAAATAATTGGACCCATAACCGGTACCTTGTCTTTTCATTTTGTTAAAACGTCAACGCGTTATTTTCATTATGAATTTCCTATTCGGATTGGAGCCTCATTATCAAATAATGAGGCGTTGAAGAGTCAATGAATTCCATTATATCAAAATATGATACGATTATCGTAACCAATATGAAGTGACGAAGCGTCTCGATGAGCATCGAATCCAGCGCATGATCTTTTGAAATGTATACCGGGATCTGTTGACCCATGTCAGCGTTGATCGCATGTAGCGTATCACATAGACATTCTTAGCTAAAGAGGCGCGCATTAGCGTATTCCGCCCATCTTTGCAGGTATTAATATACACATGTAAATGACCCCTCTATGCAACTCTTTTGATAATGGGAATTCTTGGCCATGTCGCAGCTATGTAGAACTTCTCGAATGACAGATATATGGGAAAAAAATTTTCTAATTCACACGTATTGCGTAATAATCTCTCGCGAGCCGAACAGGACAGAAGACAGAGAGAAAGAGAGAGAGAGAGAGAAATGTTACGTAACATCGAAATCGTGTATCGCCGAGAGGATTTAGCGTGCGCGGAGAAAGTAGATCGATACAAGTATAGTAACAGAAAATCACCAATGTACAGATGCCGCTTCGGTTTGTGTGTGTTTTTTTTCGCAGTTACGTATGCGCCAGCATGTCAAGTCAATGGCTATTGGTTTGTATCCTCATCCTCGACTGGCACATAATAACAGCGCGCTCTACAGAAGCTATGCAACGATTGGAAATTCCTGGGCTGCAGCGCGAGTCTGCCACCCGTGTGTATCCTATACTTATCTCTTTCTCTCGTACACGCGCGCGCGCACGGCACAACGTCGAAACGAGCCGTATATTGCCGGAGCATATCGCGCGCGGAGCAATATTATGACCTTTGGCATTGGTACAGGTGGCGTGTGAACTGCAGCCGTTACTGTACTCCTGTACTGTACTGTACGGAGCTCTGGATTTATGCCTGTAACGCGTATCGGATATTTTTACGTTCGTGGCTTAATTGTTTTCTTTGGGCTCTCTCGCGTGCTCCATATAGGTACGCGTGTGTGTACGAGCGAATGTGTGCCGCTGGACCAGTACTGTTGTATTCGAATGACTCGGCTACGAATTGCGCGATCGATGCTTCGGCAAACATGCCTCGCTCGCTCTCCCGGTACTGTATCCTGCGAACATGCATATATTCATGCTAGCTCGTTGTTTCGGTACAGCCGGCGTACCACAGCGGCGGCAGCAGCAGTAGTAGGTACAAAGTATCGAGTTATGTTGGGAATTTATATTTCGGAGGCGCGTGCCGCGTGGGAGCGGATTCTTGGGATGACTCGGGCTCTATCCTATACGTAGCTTTATACCGAGTGCGCAACTGTACACAAGCGCGCCCACGTCGCTTTATTCTCTCTCTCTCTCTCTTCTTCGCGGCGCTGGCAAAAGGGAAATTGATTTCATCGCGCGTTGGAGAACTACGGCTTTCCAGCGATGCGTTTCGCTTTTCGGCCTGGCGCAACGTCGCTCTCGTCGCGCATCGCATATATACCAAAGCTATGGTATTTCAGTGCACTCGGTCGAATCATTTGACTCGATGTTTTGACTCTCGAGGCAAGTATACGAATGATTGGATCAAGTTTTACACCGCTGCAGCCAGCAGCGTTCGATGAAGATCGTCGGGCCACCAATCGAATTTCAAACTCGAGTAAAGTACACATCCTCGGCTGCACCCTCTATACATTGAATCAAGAATATTATGAACAATTTACGGAGTGCCTGCAGTATTAAACCTTACTTGCGCGTTTCTTCGTTCAAACAGCAGCTATGCCGCGCGCCTCCGACTACATCCGGCCGACTAAGTGGAAATTTAAAACATCAAAATTTCATTATCGATAAAAAGTTTGATGAATTGTCTGAGCATGTATATAGTCGCGAGAAAACTTGGATTTTCCAGGATACTGCTGCAAGAAATATGGCAACGCTCTCTCTCTACAGCTATATTAGTCGCACTCAAACTTTGATATTCGGTCTTGGGATTATTTGGCTTCAAAAGTTACAGCATGTATTAACAATTTTCAAGAATTACTCGCCCCTATCGAGTAACTTTTATACAATAACTCTTCATTATTATTAGATTTTTAATACATTTAAAGCAAAGTTTAAGAAAACTGATCGATACAAAGCTTATCCAATTTAGGTTTCTACTCTTTTGTGCTCTCATTTACAAGGAACAGATAATTTATGAAATCAACGCAGACCTATATTAGTAATAAAATGAGAAACGAGTTCGCAATAAAAAAAAGACCATTAGTACTCCTTATCCATGTACGTGAGTAATCAATCGGCTTATTTCTACAAAGAAGAGGGAAGACGTTTCAATAAATTCTGCTTCTCTCTCGTATCACGCCAAAGTTTCATTGTCAGACGGTCAGTCATCAGTAGTAACGATAAAAAACTTAACTCGTGCAAATAGTGGCTAGTTGATTTTCCTTTTTTTCCTCGACGCGCATCATTTGGAAAATTCAATCTGCCTTGCGCATACGCGTCGCACGTTTATATATTAAGGCTGCTTCCAGGGCATAAATCACTCGCAGCGCCCCTCTAATCTGGCAGCACGAAAACCCATTCGTTTTTCTCTCCCTTTGCGGTGGCGTATTGTACTTATTTTGGGTTAATTTCGTCCATTTGCCGGGTTATATCTATGTACACACAGAGCTCCTGATTGTTCCGGGTGCGACAAAGTCGAGTTTTCAGCAGGATAATACATATTATACGAGACACCCCCGCGCACGCATCCTTGTAGGCATCCGAAAGTGTGCGTAATCTCAGTCGAATATAAATGCATCTCGTGGGGGAGAGTGTCGCGCTCTCGTCAATCTAGGGTCATATGGTAGACGAGCGTAAAAGTCAGAACATTATGCGGACTATAAGGCTCGGCGTGCAAAGGCACCAAATCGAGCCATTAAGACAGCGTAGGCTAGGCTTATTGCAAGGGAGTGCGCGTGTTGTACGACAAGGAGAAGCCCTTTAATGTCATTTGCCCTTTTGTATCGAGTGGCACTATCTAACAAGCTCTGATAAATTACCTATTCATTTTTTTAGAGCCTTTTTTCAAGGGTGAATTTTCTCGAAGGTTTTATTAGGATTTTTTGAGATTTTTTTATTTGTTTTTGCTTTGAATGTCGACTAAAAATTTGCTGACCAAAATATATTGACTTTCTTGACAAATTCAATTACTCAATTTTCGATATAATGTACATTATTACTCTCGTGCGATTAATTAGGTGAGCTCGAAATGTTATTGGGGCTTCAAATGTATAATTATTCTGCAATTATACTCACTGATTCTGATGTAAATTTTTAATTAAATTTTCCTCGATAAGGTCACTGATAAAATCTTAATTAAACAATAACTCGTAGCGAATTATCATTTTCCTCAAGTATTTCTGAATATCTCAAATTGCAAAGTGACATATTGACAAAGGCATTAAAAAGTTTTCCAATAAACAGAGCCGGTCCGATTTCCAATTCCAGAGTCAGCTTTTAGTATTAATGAAAATCTTATTGTAGCAAGCCTTTCTTTGCTCATTAATCGTGGACCCTCTCGAGGAGAATTGCAAAAGCAAATCACTTCTGTGCATAATAAATTTGTGCCTACACAGAGGCTTATAAGCCAACTGCTACACGCCACACTTTAGCTTTAATGAATAGCCGACAAAAACGCGCGGCGGATATTTTCATCCTCCGCGTTTATTAGGCACGTGTGTCCCTTTTGCAAATTTCTTTATGACTCAGCTAGAGAGAGAGAGAGAGAGAGAGTGTAAACATATCGCGTTATAACTGCCACGAGGGCAGATATATAGCCTCGCACAATGTGCTTGTGCTGTTGCTGCTGCTGTCGCTGCTGTTGTGCTGCACAGCACCTATCCCTCGAGAGAGATAAGAGAGAAAGGCACTTTGAGCTTGGGCGCGATGTGCCCAGCCTATGTGCGCCAAGCTTTGGCACATCTTCTATTATACATCGAGTATCACCCTGCGACATCATAAGGGGGCGTACGAGCTGCCTAGCATCAAGCGAATTTCAATGCGGGTACGTTTATTCGAGCTTTGGAATCGAGAGAATGAGAGAGTGAGAGAGAGAAAGAGACACACACAGAAAGGGAGAGACTATGGATTATGTGGCTTATGCATAATTAATTGGATACACGTCGTGTACAACTTCAAAAAGAGTTGACTCGACTTTTGTGCAACGAGAGGTCGGGAATACATTTTTAAATTGGATCCTGAATTGATCAGAGTACGAACAAATGTGAATAGGAAGTTAACGAAATACAAAGAAATTATCGATTCGGTAATATGTTCCTCGATTTTTCATCGCTAAGTCAAAGGACTATTTTGCAGTATCAGAAGTCCGAACCGAAAGAAGCTTTAGCGACTATCGCAATCGCTTGTGTATTATATGGAAAAGATAAGATTGGGGCGACGTATTTTCGAGCTTCTTTCCTTTTTGCTTTCTCTCTCACTGGATGTCAACTACAATCAGATAGTCAAGTTATGTTCTTCGTGCTTTCTTATCCGACGCTGCCAAAAAAAGATAATTTTTAGTTTCCATTGTATTCTTGAATTTTCAGTTCGAACTCGAATCTAGCCATATTAAGAGCATCTTTCAAATTTAAATTAAATTAAAATCAATTGAAATGAAGACAAGTACGAAATTATTCATCGATCGACGAGTGCTTTAAAATACATCTTGCGTCATGGAAACAAATTGACAAAACAAGCACACGTATGCGAACTGCAGACATATCGCGCGATTGATCCGCAGGCCGGATTCGCTGAAAAAAGCTCGGAGCACAATCAAGGCCGGGAAAAATCACCGAGGATTTGGAAAGCAGCAGCGCATCCATCGGCGTGCATTGTTTATATCCATTGCGATTTCGTTAGTCGATCAATGTCCACCGCCGCGAGTTGTATCAGTGCGCGCGCCTTGGCCGCATGCAATATTCAGGCCTCGCGCACATGCACACACACGCAAGTACATATAGAGCCAAGCTCTAGCTGGTATAAGTCGGGCTTCTGCGTACAGCACGGGGTTAGCCTTTTGTAAAATACATGAAAGCTTTTCGTGCGAATACAGGCTGTGCCACGCCCGCGGCACCTCTCCCTTGGGATATATCCGCGCCATACACTAACTGCATATAACTAATTCACGAATCGAGCTTGCGGCCTAAAAGTCGAGAATTCGACCCCATATAGGCGCTTTCTCTCTCTCTCTCTCTCTTTGGTTGTGCGTGTGCGCGTGTATACGTGGAATACATGTATAGTATAGGCGCGGGTGCGGGCGCGGCGCAGTCTCATTGTATCGAAACGAAATTGTAAGGGGGTTCGTAAATTTTGCAGCTTGAGCAATCAGCGCTATGCGCGCGCTCAACAATGACTCGACTACATCCCCCGGTGTATATATGCACTCGCTATAACATTCGCTACGCAGCTCACTTTCAACGTGTATTTTTCAACGTTAATTCGCGGCTTTTGCATGATTATACGCGCGGCTTCTCGCCCTCCGCTGCTGCGTACTGCTGCGTACTGTGCTGCGTACTGCTGCTGCTACTGCTACCACACTCGTATACTCGCTACTCCCCCGCCTTTCTCTCTGCGCACACACACGCGTCTCCTCGATGCATAATACAAGCGAGCTTTGTTCTTTTCACCGAGGTTATTTTCACGCACGATGGCGGCTCCGCCAGCGCTACTACTACCACCGACCTCGGGCTTTGTTTCGGCATACCCATATAGTCGCTCACGCACATTTGGTGTCATGGAGCGATCGTATTTTTTTTGCTCGCTACAATTAAACTTGCTCGCTGCGTACTCGGGGGCGCATAGTCGACTATACTTTGGCAGTTCGTATAATTTGTAAAATTCAACGAGCCTCGTAAAGGCCCTATATATAGGAGTGCACGCGCGTGCGGTGCGCATAATGATTTAAGCGCGATAAGCTTTTCGAGGTGCTTAAAGGAATTTGAGGGTAGATAAATTACGTAATTCGGAGATACGAGCAGCCGAGGTAGTGAAAGGCTAAAAAGAGGCGTGCATACCGTGTGGCAAGCCGGGCCAGATGCCGAGATGATGGCTCGAGGATCTTGAAGAGGGCGCGTTTATCTTCGCATCGAGTTGGCTTTCCCATCCGTGGCGTATGCTCCACATTTCCAACGATCGCTGCATTGTGTTGCGTTGCTATACACATACATATAGAGTATCCACGGCGCGCAGGGGACGGAACGCGAAGATGCGACTACGCGACCGCGTTACAAATGCCCGCCGCACTTTTATTGCGACGTCGAGCTTCTGTGCTGGAAGTGCTGTTGCTGCTTTTGCAGCTCGGCAACCGATTCGATCTGTGCGCGCGGCGCTGGCGATAAATCGGCTCCGACTTAAGGATGATTTACTGCTGTGGTGTTTTCTTTTCTGCTGACGGCTAGGTGGATCAATGGTATTCGTTATTGTCGAGTACCCTGTCAATATACACGTATATACACCGCTGCGATGTGGACGTTTTTTTGTCAGCAATACCGTAGCAAAGTCTGCACGCTCGCGGCAATGATATCAGCGTTTCGCATTGTCCTCGTTTTCCGCGCGCAGTGCTACGCTGCGCGACGTGTATCGACGCGCTGAAATAATAACTTGTCAATTTGCCAGTGATTGTCTAAGACTGCTTATAATAATACGAGGACGGCTTTGAGAAGAAAATATTACAGGCTCGCGTTCCTTGAAAGTTGTGATGCAAGGGATGTGTATGTAAGTGAGTGTACAAAGTCGGTGGAATTTCATTATGATTAATCGCTCTAAAATGTGATATATTAGGCAAGCTCGATGAGCAACGCAAGCTACCGATGATATTGTTCAAATTCTTCCTTTTTTTTTTTATCAAATTCACACCTATCCTTGAGTTTTTCTGGAATAAAAATACATTGTATTGTTGAGTCAATGGGTCAATCTGCAGTATGTGTCTTCTGTGATTTTTACTTCAGTTCGCGAGCATTGACATGGAAAAATGTTTTATTTCTCGTTCACGCTTGTATAATTCTTTGCAAGCTCACGCGTACGAGTTATTCGAGTGTCATCGAACGCATCGGAGAATCGAACGCCAAATTTTCCCTCGGCTCGCATACGTACTATATCGTCGCCCCAGCGCAAGAACCGCACAAATAAACTTAAGGGGCAAAAACAACCTTATCCCTATGTTAAAAGGATAGGATTAAGGCACCTTTTTGCCACTTGAGTTTATTTGTGCGGTTCTTGCGCTGAGGCGACGATATGTACATTCTACGATGCACGAGTGCAGCGTAGTGCACAGGCGCAGCTATATATGTAGCAGAGGCGCAAGTGCAAATTTCATCTCTTGTTACAATGTGTCTATGCGTGTACGTGTGAATAGCGAGGTTCGTTGGCTCTGCAGCCACTACTAAATCTCGGCTATCTACGTGCGTAGCGTATAGTTCTCTCTCCGCAGGCTCGAGCTTTGTGCACACGTATGTACGTTCGCTCACGCACACACACATCGTCAAGCTCAAGAACGGACGTGTGCGATTTTCTCCTATTTCCCAGGCAATCTTTCTATATATGCCAGCGTTACCGGAGACGCTAGGCAGTGCAGCCACTGGTCTTCCCCAAACGCACACAGACATATGCGCACAATGAACGCGCGCCTGCACGTACACGACCACACGCTCGCGCGCAAGCCCAACTAAATGGATGCGATGAAACCCAGCGGCAGCGGCAGCGGCAGCGGTGGTACGGCGGTGGCAGTGGCGCAGCCCTTCTGTCAGAGCTAGCCGTACGCCGCGCGGTCAACCGCACATAGCTGCACCAGCGCATAGAATCCACCGAGTGCATAGAAAGCCGAAGCTTTCAAAGCTTTCGGAGTCGCCGTCGAAATTTCACGAGCCACGCACCTATATGTATATACATCGAGCTTCTCGTGTAACGAAGCTCGCAAAATATCATTTGACTCTGTTGTCGACCGATCGGAAAAAGTATTCGTGAAATGGAGCTCGGTGCGGCGTTGCGCTAAAGCAACTAAGAACCGATTCGAATTGCAAGCACGACCCGAGATTGTCTCGTTGGGTGTTTGTCTTGAAATTGCATTTTGTTTAAATTTCAACGTGTCCAGAGATAGGTTGACAAAATAAACCGTGCGGTCAACAAAGTATTTCCTGCTTCGCACTGTTCGTAATACGAATAAATAGCTGTCATGATTGACATAAGAGTTGCGCTGTTTATTTTCCATTTGTCAACTGGCCCTCGGGCTAATTCGAAATTCAAAAAAGTTCATATTATAGGATTTAAAGTTACAGCACAATGAAATGAGCCGGCCATTGGCTCTCTTTCTCTCTCTCCCTCTCTCGCTTTGTCGCCACGAGCATCAATACAAATCTCTTTAAACAAAAATTTAATAGACTAGGAATATACACAGGGAGAGCAGTCGAAGTAGGCTCGTTATACTGATCTATTTACTTCAATGACAGATCCGGTCTTTGCCGGATCAGAAGTGCGCACGGGCAGAAGCTTAAAGCAGTGATTTGCACGAGATCGTCGCGAAGGAAATCCGTACTCGCGGACAGAATGAGGGAGCTCCGAGCCAGGCGCGAGGAGTTCCACGAAGATTTATATATTAGTCTCAAAAGTACCTAATCGCTTCAAGCCAGTACATTTATGAGAAGGACAGTCTTTTGCTCTCTATAGGTATATATCCGTGCCATTGCTCCCGAAATTGCTCAACTATCCTTACTTACTTTTTCCTCTCTTTTTCGTCTTTTTTTTTGCTTGCTTGCTTGCTTGCTTGCTTGCGACGAGAGGCAAAGACTCGAGGGGGAACTAGATTACTCTCGATATAATGTATCGACAATAAGCAACTCGAAATGCGAACGGGAGCATGCGCGTAAATGCCCACCAAAGTGCCGTGTAAAAAAGGAAAAATTAGACGCTCGTTCGTGGTCATCGGAATTAGAGTCCGACTGAATACTAATCCAGTTTGGTGTAAAAAAAAGAAGGAAAGAAAGAAAGAAAGAAAGAAAGAAAGAAAGAAACCGAATAAGCAGAAAAGAATTGCCCGAGACGCGCATGGAAACTATATACGCAACGTAGTTTCGATTCGTGAAAGGAGGCCTGAAATTAGACATTTGATTATATACATAGAGTAAAGGAGACAGAGAGGAGACCATATGCACTCGAGCGAATACTTGCTCTTCCGAAGACATTAGAACAGCAGCAGCGAGGTAGGCATAGGATGCACACCACACCTGAGCCAGCTACCAAGACGCAATAGCGTGAATTGTTCGACAGAGTTAGAAGTGGAGAATAATAGCGGAGCCACGAAATAATGGAGACGCGAACGAAGGAGAATAAGAAGAAGCGAGCCGAGGCTGAGAGAGTGAAACACGCGATGGAGACAACGTCAGCGACAAAACTACGATAGAATTCACGAAAATTCGGATAAAGAGAGGTACGACAGTGGGTAAAAAAAAAGAAGAGAAAAAAATGCGCGCGCGAGTGAACGAGCCGACAGTTTTTCTACTAGCCCAGTGTGCAGGCCGTGTGTGCCTCGGAGCGAGCTCGTATGTGTCGCACGACAGCTGGTCGGGTATACGACGACGACGACGACGACGACGACGACGACTCGGTGTATATTCGCATATAGGCCGGAAATACATAATAATAATCGCGAGCGAGAGAGAGAGAGAAAGAGAGACGCGTGGAGCCAAAATTCCGGCCATGGCTTGAATAACATTACGCACGGCTTCTTTCGCCGGGCGCATGTAAAAGAGTTCGGAATATTTGCCGGAGGAGCTGCGAGTACGCGCGCGAGCCTGTATATAAATCAGGAAAGTAAGTTTATACCCGCTCGCAGGCGGCGATGGCTCGCAGTTACGTGTCTCGCGTCCGAAAGCCAGCCCCGGCTAGTTTTCCGACTACTCGCGACGCGCATATAACAGAGAAGAAAATTATTCCTCGGACGCGTCCCGATCTGATAAGCAGTCACTCCCGACACGCTTACCTACACCTCGGCGATAGATTGTTCATGCGTCGATATCGTTACGTAGACTGTCCGTTGTTATACCGACTCGCGGCAGCTATTACTCCATGTCGATGCGCGTTTTAATATATAAAATATATAAATGCAGCGCCGCTCGAGTGCAACGAGGAGAGTGAAAATCGGCTCGAGCGCAACTTTCCCTATTACATGTAATCTCGCAATTTTAGAGAGAAAAGACCGATGGTTTGAGTTGGCTCGCGAGCGTCATTATACATTGGCCAACTTGGTCGTGCGAGCGGTTATTTATTATAGCCGCGACTCTGGGTCACACGCACGCGCCGCATCTGATTTATATACGCCTAAGAAGAATACAATCTTTTGATTCGTATTATTGCACAATATGCCCGGCTGCGTACGAGTGTGCGGCGTACCTCGGTTATATATAATTTGGTCAAAACTAGTCCTCGTGTAGCGAAAACACGCTCTGCGCGGCGCATATAATAGCGTACACGACAAAATGCGACATTTACTTTCGTGCATGCTAAGAGCGCCATTGTACGGGATCTCGCTCCGCTGACTTTCCGCTCCGTTTTTTTTTCTGCTTTTCGTTCCTTCGATGCAAACATTCGCAATATAATGGAAAAATCTGCTGTAGCGCATTGTGCGATCTCGTGTACACACGCTTAACGGACAATACTACGTAATATTAATCGAAGAAACGCTCAGCTCGTATTGCCAAGGAGAGAAAGAGAGAGACTTTTTCACTCGTTTGTACAAATATTATAAGGGAAAAGTCCCTATGCCAGCTAGACGCTGTATCCAGTGCGTCCCGGGATCGTGAACTGGAACAAAAGCACGACGGCTCGAGACGAGCGAGCACACCCACGCGGCGCAGCAGCAGCGCGCCGATTAGAATTTCTCCGGTTTCCCGGGCTTTTATGGTCCCGTGAGAGTTTCATTTTGCATAAAAGACACGCGTCAAATTAATGTATTATTATTTACGCATTCGTAGCACACAAGTACGTACGTTGCATGCGCACACGTGGCTTAATCTTGGAATCGACAAAAGAGGCCCATGTACAGTGACGAAATTTCATGCGCTTCCGTAATTCAGCGCGACATGTGCACTGGCTCAATTGTACGCGCAGCGCTCGAAAATACGAGACACGCCTTTCGCTTCCTTGGTACATCACGAGTGCGTCTATATTTTCCTCTCGTTTTATTTTCCCGCCTCGTAACATCGGTCGGTATGTATAAATATAGCTATACGCAAGTAACAATGGCTGCTCGAGGCGATAAACGGACGTAAATCTTTTTTCACCCTTGATACGCGGAGACGACGCCGTACGAGTAGAGCCTCTAGAGCTGCGCGTCGCACGACGATCAGCCTCATCCGACTCTACTTTGGCCTCTTTTCTCATACTTGTGTGTATTTTCCAAGCGATTCTTCCTTACTTATTATATGGGTAGCTATAGGATTCAGTCCAGAATCCGCTCGGAGGCATAAACAGTGAATATTTAAGTGCCGCGGGCCGCTGATCATCCGCATACGAGCGACTATACTCTGAAAATACACCACAATAGCGGCGCAGCCAGCACACGCCATGGCAGTCGTGTGTAGCACTCCCGCGAGCTGTTTTTCGAGTCGTGTGTGTTCGTAGGCTTGCTCGCATACCACGAGTACATAGAGACCTGTCGAGCTGATCGTCTCTGCGCTCAGACATTCTCGAACCTTATAAAATTCGGCACACACGGGCACGGGCACGGATTGGAAATGGAAATATTCAGCCTATTCGGAGTCTATTTACGGGCTGTACATCGAGAGCTGCATTTGCGGAGGGCCACATTCCCTGTGCGCCAAACGATCAGTACCAGGCTTGGTCCACGCGTGTGTGTATGTGTTACACGTAGGTGCACTTACATGGCACGTATACACACTCACACATTGGCTGAATAATGGGATTACGTAAACAATGCCAACAAGCCATTGTAGTCGCGTTGATGGCGTAGCGCGCGCGTATGAGGCAGGGGCCGACGAGGACGACGACGCGATCCGGACTTTTCTCCGAGAAGCAACAAGAAGTAAGACGAAGAAGAAGAAGAAGAAGCGATTGCAAAGAGCCTCCGGAGACACATTGCAGTAGGCGAGCTGCTACCGCCGCTGCAGTTATTCGCTACGGCGCACCTCGAAAACATGAACAACAATGAAAAACGTCCCAGGAACGTATACATAGCCGCTGAACTTGCGTCGCGCTCATTCAAAAGGGAACGAATGGCTGGGCTATATACGCGTACTAGTGCATTTCGGGGACCAGGACGCGTTTCGAATAAAGGACCTCGAGCGAGTCAGTAAAGAGGGGATCCTGAAGGAGAAGAAAACGAATCTTACCCCATACCTACCTTATATACCGACTCTTTCTCTCTCTCTCGCTCTCTCGGGTTTTCGAGTGAGAAAGAGAATAATAACCGCACGCATACATACGTGCACGTATAAATGCCACCTTTTGATATGAAATCCAGCCAGAAAAAAGAAGAAGAAATGAGGGGTGCCCACACACACACATTCGCAGCAAATGTATATATATGCATGGAGCACACGACGTTCTGTCCGTCTCTTTCTCTGTCGCACCTCAATGGAGCGCGAGTGTATATATGGGACGAGTATTGTCAAAACATTGCGCAGCTTCCTTTTATTTGTCACCTATAGCCGGGTTGACTCCTGCGGTTTTAGCACACTGTCCCATCCCTCCTGTCACACTTACTCTTTTTCTCGCGCAACAGAAGCCCACATACATTTATACATTTATACAGCCAGAGACATCGCTTTGACTTCCTTTCTTCGTGCGTGTAACTAAGTATATACATGCGCTATAGACTGTGCGCGCGCGCGAGTCCGACGTCCTGCTGCAGTCCTACGCTCTGAATTTCTCTCTCTCTCTCTCTCTCCCCGCAGCGTACGTGTAATAATTCACATTTAGACCGAGAGAGAGAGAAAGAAATTATTTTTCTCCTTACAAACGCCTAATATGACTTGACGCTCCCTTGTAGTCGGCGTACGACGCGACGTGCGAGGCCCATCCGAGAATAATTTATTCGAGCTCTCGATAAACGCGGGCAATACGTCACAACCATCTGACGCTACGCAGAAGATGAAAAAAAAAATGAGATAAAAAAACAAGCCACGACGATATCGCGTCGAATGCACAGCAGCTCGAGAGACTCGTGCCACGCACAGATGTATATCGACACTTCGAGAGCTGCGTTACATGCACTTTTTTCCTGGAATAAATTGTAATATAGCCAAACGAAGGGTTATCAGGGTCGGTACGTTCGGGCGTTTTTCGTGTTTATATTCGAGGGAATCCAGGCGATACGTCTTATTGGCACGTGGCTGCTGCCACTTCAACCATGTCGATACGATGTCTTGAACCGTCGTCGCGTTTAACTTGTACGTCGTAGATCATGTTTCTAGCGAGTCTTGGGACCGATTTTTTTTCGCTTCCATAAATATCGATTTACAGCGTATAGTTAAGTTTTTTAAAGAAACATAACTTATTGTTATCTATTTCGAGAGAAGACGCGCGTATTTACGAGAGAATATCTATTCATGTACCCTCAGCTCTTTGAAAAACATTTTTGCTATCATTGTTTTGCATCTTGAAAGTATACAAAACAAGTATGATATAGACGCTAAATAATGTACTGTTTCATGTTATAGTTCCCTTTTAAAATAAATCCATATAGTTTTCTTTTTTCAAAACATATTTAATGGTCATTACATTTTTGTTCCACCTCAGGAACTTTAATGTTTTCTAAATTTCCCATTTTTTTGGGTCGATTTAATATCTCTGAAGTAAATATCGATACATAGAATTTATTACTTATTTATCACTATCACTAGCGAAAATTCAAATTTTTATGCAAATAGTCAACATTTTTGCACGTGGTGATTTCAAAGGGTAATTAAGAGTTATGCATATTTTCGTTTAATCCATTGGTAAAACAAAAAACATATTTTCTCCGGACAAATGAAGAAAAAATGTCTTTGATTTTTGCGAAGAATAAATGGTACATGCCATTTTGAAAAAAAATCAATTACAATTTGAATGATTAGTTATTTGCGTCGTGCGCGTACAAAGCAGAAATATTACAAAAGCCCTCAATTGTTTCTCATTGAAATTTTTCATTTTCAAAAGACGTGAAAGTTTGACTGACAAATCTACGTCAATCTCAAGCATTCCATTTGTTCAACGCGAATGAGTGATTAATTGAAAAAATTTCTTACCACATAATGGCGGTCGTGGCAACAATTGAATAAAATCAGTTACTTCATGGCGCAAGTCAATATATCTCACTACTCTTCTATTTGTTTTCTATGCCTCTCTCGTGGGTGTTGGCGAGACAAGAGCGTCTGCGGACTCGGTCTCCATTAGCGGCCGGTCCTTTCGACTCGGCCAATCGTCGATTTCGAATAGCTCCTCGATGGACAAACACAGCCTGGAGCCCGAAAACATTCAAATTTGTAGCTACTCGAGACGAGCGAAGAAATAAACCCGAGTGCCACTAAAACAATAAACGCATCATCATGTATGCACCTGCGCTCGTTCATAATATATATGTTAAAAGGCTGCTCCTCGAGGCCATTAGCTATTCCTGCCCCATACTAATGATCTATTTACACATTTGGCCAAGAGTAAACACGCGTGCAATGATGTTTTGACAAATGCTCGAAAACATACATAATTTATACAAATTCGGAAAAGAAATCAAAGGCCGGCATTACTATAATGCGATGAAATGTACTGGCCCAAGAGCGTGGACATCGGCCACCCACGTGATTCAAGATCATCGATCGGGCACGCGCGCTTGGTTGCTTCAGAAAAACTGCGCCAAGCGACGCTGCTTAGCTTCTTGCGGTCGGAATCGAGCTCTTTTTTTCCTCTTTCAGTGGAAAACTCGTCGCACTTGGCTGTATAAGGCGCGGAAACACGCTTGAAGCAAGCCGCTGTTGTGCTGCTGTTACTAGCGCTCGGCGACGCGGTGCACGGAAGTCAGCTTTTTTGCCATCCTCCCCGGACTCGTGGAGCATTTCCTCCTTGTAGCGCGTCAATCTCGCTTCTATCCTCCTCCCTTTTATTTTTTGTCCACTGGCAACTCTCTCTGCCACTTCAAACGTATATTTATGTGCAGTCGAGCTTTTGACAATGTACATACTGTACATCAAAGTGCTTTCGGCGCTGCACATCTGCCACTTGTGCCAGGCGCGTGGACGTCCACTCGGCAAATCCACACACGCGGAGAACAATGTTGGCCATCGCAAAATATGCCCGCGCGTGTAAGTGCGTTAACGAGATTGGCCATTCGTGCGTTATGCGATTCGGTGGCGAGCTCTATGCGATGCTGCAGCAGCTCGCGGACTCGATTCTCCAACGATTATGGTCATTTCTCATAAAAGAAAGCCTATATAGAACAGGAATATAATACTCGCTCGCGCGAACTGCAAAGCACATCGACACATCTCCCGTAGCCATGGCATCAACAGAAGATATCTATACCGTATACATGTAGTCAGTAGCACACAAACAAATCATAAAAGGGCCCGAGTATATCTAGTTCTTAGTAGTTTGCGGTCGTGTAATTTATTTCTCGTTATGTACCTTGAAGAGACAGACGGACGAACAATAAATACGTCTGCGCGAATATACAGGGCGTCGGAGCTAGAGATCCTCAGAGCCCGTAATAATGTTTAATAAGCCTCCGAGAGACTGGGCCTCTGGACTCGCGCGCAATCTGTGCGATGGCCGCAGCTAAAAGAGCAAATACACGCGTATACATACAGCTATGGTTGATCTGCAGCGAACGTTTTCGAAGAATAAAAGGACGCGCCGGCGCAGCAGCTCGATGTGCATATGTCGGACAATACACACTCCTCGCGTCATTATACTTATAGTTAAAAAATCTATATATGTGAGCAGAATGGGGCTCGATCGACGATTTTCTGCCCTTTTGAACTGCGTTTATGCCTCTATGCGTGCCTGCGCTACACGTATGGCCCGCTTTGTGAGCGACCGATGATTAAGTACTTGGCTATTCTAACAGGATAACGAGGGCGACTTTTTTATTTTCCACCGTTTCCTCCGATCCCCATTATGTAGTCCACAGGTAAATAGCAACTTGCGATTTGTGCATTTATACGCAGAGACGATGCGCCATAGAGTGGCGGCACGCAATGCGCTCCACATAAACACGAGTACGTGACTCCTGTCTGACAATCTGCATTAACTCTTTTTTTTTTGCTTCATTGTCCCGCATATTGCCATTCGTTTGCCATACTTTTGATTTGCGCATTTCAAAGGTTCACTCTGCGCCGGGACGTTTATTTTTTTATTCACCCAAAGCGTAACGATCGCGTCGAGTCGTCCTGAACGTGTGTGGTACGTTAAGCTCGTCGACATTCTCGTGTACGCAAACACAATTTAAAAATCTCGTCCCGAATAAGTACTACGATCGGTTTTATAGCCGAGTGGCCAACAGCAGTAGTGTCTAGATACTCGAGCCTCGAAGAGAGCGAGAGTGTGAATGGAAAAAAATCCTCGCCCCGCTCGTGCGTTTCACTGCTATCCGTTGACTCTCGTGAAGAAAGTGAAGAGGGACCTTTGACTTTCATTATGTGTGAGTGTGTGCGGACGATCCCCAAAGAGCAGCGGCTCACCCTTCGCTTATTGCTACGCACATATAATATAATATTCCGCGGTAATGGAAAAAAGTGCCGGCTATAGATGACATTTTCACTCTGCTCGTCGGGTGTATGTGTCCCCGCACACACAGGGGACATATATGATGAATCATCTAAGAGCGAAGAAAAATGCTCGAGCTTTGAAGCGGTAAAAGGAACGCTTACCCGGGCTTCATGATGCATTTGTACGAATTCAGTATTCTGCGATCATTAACGTGATTATATATTCCTTTTAAATATATTACGTATGCCGAGACCGGCAGAACTCGAGTCACGGAATAAAAGTAAACACGAGACACACGTACGATCCGCTCGTGTGAGGCCGAATCGTCACATTCGCTCATCTACTTTGATACATGGAAAAATCGCTGAAAAATCAAGCCAAAATGTCGAAGCAATTAAACTCGATGGCGCCGTAAACATATACGAAAATACAATAGGCGAACGCGAAGTAGGGCGTATTATTTGCTTAGTAGCAGCAGCAGGGACAATCAAAACTCCTAATGCGCGTATAAAGACCAAGTGCGCGCACTCTACGTACGTAATGGCGCAAGCTCTCAAGCGCTAATATTGCTTATAATAGCCAACTCAGCGGCTCTTCATCTGTGCGCGTGGTGCCGTACTTTACGTAGCAGATATATGTAGGATGTATAAGCAGGCAGTACTTTGCAAACGAGCGGCGACGCGCGCCCTGCATGCCCGGCACACGCCTCGTCTCTCTCTCTCTCTGCTCGCCTACTTTAAAGTGGATAAATCGAATCGCTTAAAAGATAATGGCTCCACTCGAGAGAAAGAATAAGCTCCGAAGCTGCTCGGTGTCTGTACGTATACGTCGGGAGCGATGCAGCAGCAGCAGCAGCCACAGGCGGCATGTACGCGCGCAGCCTTTAATTGTTCCTTCTAGGATCGATTATTGCATTGCCAAACGTTTGGCGCGTAGTACGAGACCTTACAAACACTCGGTCACACTCTCTTGACCCTGTATAGCCTGCAGTTTATATGCATATGTGTGTACGTTGGCCCTACGCATATATATATATATTCATTTTACGAGCACACCTGTGAATGTCGAGCGACAATGTAATATCGCGCAAACGTACGCAATACACCCCTTTAATTCTTACCTACGCTCTACATACATATTATAATCGGACGGCATGAAAACGTGCGGAAGTTTGGCTGAGCTCCGACGACAGCAGTCCCTGGCACAGGACATCTGTTTGCGATCGAGATTCAATAACAAAGATTTGCGACTTAATAATTTAACTTTAACCGTGTATAATATATTATAGAGACAAGAAATTCGTCATTGTGTCCGTGGGATCTATTACGCGCACGTAGAGCACTTTAAATAAAATATCTATAAATAAAGATTATTTTTCTTCCCATCCTCATAATGCGATTTTTTTCATATTTATTTTTTATTTTTTTATAATTCTCTCTCTCTTTTCTGTGCGCACTTTTGCTCTCGGAGCAGTTCACTGAAATTATAATCAGATTCTATGTAGTCGAGGTGAGAATGAATTTTTACTTTATTTCGAGGAAGATAATTCTATTCGGGTGCGTCTTTTGAGAAAAGCCAGGGGCTCTCGGAGCGCGGATCGAACTCTGTATGTATATTTTGATGAATTTATGAATCGTAAATTAATCAAATCGTCCGCGCGACTTCCAGCGGCAGAGAGACAGAGAGGGAAAATAAAGAAATAAGTCTTTTTTTATATTTATCAAAACAGGACATATAGGACATCTATCATGCGGAATATATTTCCGCTAAATTGTTACTCAAGAATTTAAAGATACGCTCGCGCACAGGGTTCGGGTCTTTACATGTCTTCATTTATATACAATATCGCATAATAATATACGAAGCTTTGTCGTCGTTATAATGGTCTCAAACAAGTGTTTTTTTTTCCTTATGAGAGAGAGAGAGATGTAAAGATAAAAAGAAAATGTACAATTTCTATTGATTTTCCGAAACAAATTCGCCGACAAATAAGTGAAAGTAATAATCGTTCGAATTCGCTAATAAGATGCTTGTGCGCCGAACATTTTCAGGATATCGATTTAAACGCCGTATAGTTTTAATAAACGCTGGGAATGCAGAGAGGTTGTTAAACCACGAGAGTGAAATTAATTCCTTCTCAAGGTTGTCCCTGCTTGTCACGCGATGATTAATTTCATGATGGATAATGGCGTTTTTCATTAAAATCTGATCTATTCGAATCGGAGCTGCAAAAGCACGCGTGCAATATACACAGAGCCAAACGCGCTGCCATCATCTCTCGATCGTTTTCGTCCGAAAATTATATCCTATTCTCAGGTGATTCGAAAGAAATGAGATTCGTTCGGATGATATTTTTTTTTTGTCAAATAGAAATAGTGGATTGGAGAATTCCACTTATAAGTAGCACGTATACGATGTGCGTGCACAATGAAAATTGCAGTCGTCAGCTATGCGCGTTAGGTTTCAAAATTTGCGGTCGAGATGGCATTTGCCACGAAGCTCACACGTCTCCAGCCATCCGAACGCGTTATGCTTGCTTATACGCGTTGCACATCATAGACGTCTTTGCTCGCGCTCAGCAGTCATCCTCTCTCTACTCGGTGTATAATATTGTGTCTGCTGCGTGTGAGTATATAAGCTCACAAAAGGCAGCGACGAACAAGCCACAGAAAAAGTCGAGTATAGTGCCAAAAGGATCTCATGCGCATCCCCATTCAACTGTGTATGCGTGCGAGTATAAGCGCACATGTGTGTATACGCGCGCATTTAATCCTTCAGGCACATCATCACGCATCCACGAAGCTAGCCTTATTATACTCGTACCTAAGCGCGTTCGGGCTCTCTCTCTCTCTCTCTCTCAGATACAAAAGACAAAATTCAAACATTGTTAGCTGCGTCCTTCTGATCGCACGGGCGTATATATTTAGCAGTTAGCTCGAGTGGGCTCTTTCGTGTATTATATAACAGCAGCAGCAGCAGCAGCATCAGCCTTATAAGCAACGGCTGCGGTCGAAAAAAAGGAAAAAAATTGCCCAAGTCAGAGGAATATATAAGCACGCGTCTCTCGCGCTTCATATTCGCTCTCTTTCTCTCGTTCGATCGCATTCATTTCAATAGGTTTTATTTTGTCTCGCCTCGTGTGGCGCGAGTGGCGGCGTTTTCAGCAGCATCTTAAGAAGTGCATGCGCGCGCGCGAGCGACTCGACTCGACTTTAACTAAAACGGATACGAGCGTTTGCCGCAGCGAGCTTGTTCGGTGGCTATGCATGGGTGTGTCTGTGTGTGTGCGCTCAACTCTCGATCGGTGGCGGCAGTGGCTTCCTCGAGCTGCTTGGTTTGAAATTTCAGATAAGCCCGCTTCACACCTCGTTGGCCAGTGACTGCTTGCATGCGCAGCTCCAACTCTAATGTGTGTGTGTATGTGCTCCCAAAGAAAAGGACTACTGCGTTCGTGTGAGCGTGCGAGTAGTCGCCACTACTGCTGCTGCTGCTGCTGCTTCTGCTTCTGCTGCTGCGGTTGATTGTAAATTATTCGTGCGTATGTGTGATCTGCGCGTGAGAGTATGAATACAAGTGCAGGTAGTAGTTGCGACTGCGGTGCTTCCTTCTGTTTTGTCCTTTTTTCAACTCTCTCTCAGTCTCGCTCCCAAAGTCTTGTGCTCGGTGCGCTCTCATATACGAAGCGTTGAAATGTTATACGGCACATGTACTCGCGCATACACACGCACACACACTCATACGCATAACATGCATACGCACTGCTGAGCCCGCTGATCTTGGCTCTGTACATTATATTCGCGATGCTTTGCAACGCAAGCTGCATGGCCTGCACCTCGACACACGAAGGAGTTTAATGCCTTTTCTCACGTGCTGTAAGCTGTATACACGAGGTTGAGCCCGCGCGCGCGCGCGAGTCGATGTCGCGGCTCTGCAGCAGCTTTGCGCGCTTATGTACAGGGGATTGAGGTCTTTCTCCTTCACACCCCTCCCATGTTACACCGCACTGCGCCTATGTATTAAGTATTACTCCTCGGCGTATAAGCGAGCACACAATTTAAGTCTTTTTTCTTCTCTTTATTTTAACACCTCTATAACGTATCCGCGCGTGTAGTCGGTACACTCTGGATTGTCGTGGTCGCATATTATAACACTTCACCGAGGCCGAGATCGACTTTGTACAAGTCCCCGGGTACACCGAAACAAAAAGACCAAAAAGTACTGGAGAGAGAGGAAGAATTTTTTACACGTAAAAATATTGTTGACGCGCGTGCATGTTTGCGGTTTTTCGGGGTAGAAAAGTTTACTCGTGCAAAAGCTTGTACAGCTACGTAGACGAGCGAGATTTTTTTTCTCGCTTCATTAACTCATTTTTCGTTTGTAACGCTCGTATTTATTTACGCGCACACATAGAGTTGGTAGAAAATGTTTGACAAATGACACAGAAACTGCTTTGCATCACGCGGGGAGGTTCATGCATATACTGCATACTTGTAACTACAATTTGCGCCCTTTGTGAAGCTTTACTCTCTCTACTACTACGACTACTACTACTACTATTACTGTTACTCATGCTGCTGCTGCTACTGCTCCGATTGTGTTATATTACAAGCCACATCTAAACGAGAGCAGCCCCAAAATAATACCAGCATTGCATTATATTCTGGCCAATTTACGCGCAAACTCGCTGGTAATAATTCACTTGCTCGTGCTTTCGCGTTTTGAGCGCGAAAATTCGGGTAAACAGCTCGGGGAATGAGTATTACTTACTCTATTATTCTCCGCACGTTAATACATTGTATTACTCAACAATGTGTGTATGTGCACGCGCGGGGCAGTTGTCAATATTTCCACCCTTATAATAAATCCATAACATTGAGAGAGAGTGAGAGCGGCATGGAACAGCGCCAAAACCGACACACTGCACTTCCAGGCCGTTTGTCCTGTGCGTATGTTTTCCCGAAGCCAATCAGCCGCGCTATCAATCCCGCAATTGTAAACATTCGCAAGCTTACACTTCTTGCATGATTTATAAGTATGCGGTATACACAGAGTCGATATATAATTTAATTACAGGCGAGAGCTCGGCCCGAGCGGCGCACGCTACAGCTCTCATTTGCGATTATTATATTCCCTGACCAGGCAGCCGCGCGTGCACCGTGTTTATTATACATATTTCAGCGCACAAATTGAAGGCAGTTCCTCGCGCTCGGCCAAGTCCTGCATAAATATATATACGCGCGAGAGAATACAGAGCAGACCGAGATGTGCTACGCGCAGTTCCTTTATATACTACTACTCCGACTCTATTTGGAGTCGGGGGAGAGGAGCATTGGAGCGTTTTGTCTCATCTTGAACTCTGCCCACACCCGTGTACGCGCGCACCAAATTTTTCAGCCGCAGCCCGGCAAATTCGGCCTCTAATTTAACTTTTTTATTGCTCGAGTCAAGAGCTACGAGCGTATAATAGTACATATACGATTCTAGCTGTATGCCGCATAGTAAAAGCATAGTATATATTCGCCGTGTATACCTACGCATCTGTCCCGCATGCAGCAGAGTACGCGCTGTCGCTCCTTCAAAAAGACCAGCTCGAGCTCGGTCGGCTCTCCGCGTGTAAGCCATTCAAATCGCCATATATATACATGTGCCACAAATCTACTTCGCGTCTGTGTGTGCGTATAGGGCATTCGACAAGGGGTGTCGCGCACCCGACGAGCCTAGAAATACGCACAGCCGGCGAGGATAGATAAAGTTCAAAACGTTTTCTATAGGCAAGGATTTGGCCTTGTCGTTCGGAGCCGGCTTCGCTAATTCTGGGTGGTGCGCGTGGCTCCGCAGCGAGCACATACCGAGTTTGTATTATTACGCGCACGATGACGTTCGCAGCTACAGTCCATATATAAACTCAATCCACATAGAATAGGAACTCGACCGCGCGCCGCAGTGTATATATTTATAATCGAGATTCGCTCGGCTGGGTAATTGCTGGGTGTGATCAGCTTCTGCTGAAAAATGTATTTAAAAGGGCGAGCAGCAGATCGTGCGAGCTGGTGGGTGGATGGTGGGCCACGGGCGCGCATGTGGATTGTAGCAACTATTCTCTCACAGGAGCCCCTGCGGGAAAGGCCGATATGTGCGTTATACATATATGTAGGCTCGTTGATGTTCCGATGCCAAGCGTAAATAAGGTGTGCGGTGCATTATATGATATGCGCGCGTAACGAGGTAGCTTCTGTACACGCACACACACACACACACACACACACACACACGGGATGTAAGCCTGCATGTACCGAAGCTCCGTGAAATGTACGCACTACTCTAGAGAGAGAGAACGAGAAGTGCCTCCTACAGCCACGTTTAGTGCATGTCTTCTGATGCACCACGTCTGAGAGTCTGAGCACTGCTTGCCGTATAATAAGTAGTTTTCGCATAATGTTAATAGGATTAATGCACTCGCGTAAGTCAATCTTGAGTTTTGCAACATTTATCATGTTGAAAGTAATACTCATGCTGTAAATTACTAAATGTACCTCAGCGACGACTCCTTCAACTATATATAAGCGCAAATAATAATGTAAGTATAGAACTCATGCTTCGCCTCTCCAAGTCTTGGCGACTTGAACGATTCACTCGTATCAAGAAACGAGAAAAAGTAAATATTTAGAGTGTTTTTATGCTTGGGATTGATAGAATTTTCGCTAGCAAGTTAGTGGAGATGAAGACGTCTAAACGATCAAATCGAAGGCTTAACAAAAAAATGAATTCACTATTAACAAATGCACGTCAAGGACAAGTATGGCTGTAATGAGCACTGAAGAGAGCTACTAATCGTGAGTGTTATATTTATTATATGTATTATGCAAGGATAGTATCTGCTGCTGGTGAGATCAACGCAAAGTTTAATTGAGCATTTACCGAACGTATCTATAGAGCAGTTACTAACCAAGCAAGTTATGGCTATTGTCTTCTCTAGTTGTACATATCGTATTGTTTACGAAAAGTTTCGATTTCCTTCATAATTCGAAGGGCGAATAGTGGGGAGTAGACAAACCGTGTTGACATATTTCAATTACGTCTAGCAGAATTCGCGAGCTCATAGATCGGAGCACATATCATTCCGAAAGAATAATTCAGTAAAAAGCAGTTTTCAAGGCCTAAAGTGAAAAGATGTCGTCTCCAATCTCGACCTTTCTGAACGTACCGACGTCGCCTTATAGGTCCCGGAACAACTCCCCGTCGAGGTATTCGAGGTATGGTTATGGCCGACAACCACCGCTTCAGGCACCCCAGCCGGTGAAGGCCCAAGTGACCTACGCTTCGAAATTCGAGGAGAGCCCCGTGCAAAAGATGAACGCCATACAGAGACAGCTGGACTTCATCCTCAGGGAGCTGGAGAGATTCATGAGCTTCTCGGAGCAGGATCGCATGAACAAGCTGGCCTCGAGCGACGATCCGTTCTACGTCGCCCTGGCCGAGCTGAGACTGGAGCACGCCCAGGAGCTGTACGCCGACTTCTACAGCTTGATGAAGAACTTTGTGGCCCTCGGAGGCAAACCGGAACCGTACGAGGTGCCTGCCTCCGACATGTTTTTCAGACACGCGGCCCACTTGACGACGGTCACTGCCAAGGAATCGCCTCAGAAGTCGTCGTCGGGACAGCCGCTCCGCTCCAAGAGTCCTTTCGCGGAAATGATGGATGAGTTTAGACGATTTTGATACGAGTCGATAAAATTTCAAATTACGGCGGTTCTTGAATTGTAAATATATTTGATGTGTTTAAAGCTTTCACCCTCATATTATAGTTATCGGTAACAAATAAATCTTAACGTAAACAACTGGGTTCTTTTGAAACTTTGTAACTTTAGTCAAAACAGGGTGTGATTCAATTTCAAATAATTGCTTCAAATAGTAGTTGATGCTTAAAATACTTTTTAATAAAAATTGAAATTTTTAAACTTTCTGCCTTTTCAAAGTTATTGAATTATATTATTGAAAAAAAATTACATGTGTTTGTTGATAAGAGCGTATTCATAGACCGTTTTCACAGTTAACTCTGCGTCTTACACGTACCAAAAGAAATTACATTTCAATATACAATAAATATCCTGTCAAAAAAGTTTGGAATTTCAATTACTATGGAAATGTTCCAGCGGAGATCGATTAACCGATCATTGAGATTATTTTATAATTTCATTTAAATGCATTATAGTTTCCTAAAAACATATCGTTTTCTTTCAAGAATCCGAATTTTGCATTATTCCTTTTAAAGCAATGAAATACGAGCGATAGAGCGCGAATAATTAATGCGGGAACAATACCGTGTGTCCGGAACCTCATGCCACAAGAGCCATTATGGAATGAAAAACCAATCGACTCGAATTCGATCTACTCATCTTACAACGACACGAGACGGCGCGTAATCTTGCGTCTACGCCTGGCAGAGAAAAAAAGTTTACACGATCGGAGCAGCTTCGCTCGAGCGCGGGTGACGCAGAATCCTGGACATAACGCGATCAGTCAGGTATACACACGAAATTCCTGCATACACGTTTAGCCTCCGGCGCAGGGATTCGCGAACACGAGTATCGGAGGAAAAAACTATCGCTACTATCGTTTCCGGGTACGTAAGCATCCGGAAACATCATACAGCGTTCACGTGTCCGACACTTGTGGACGATATAGTGGTGTCGTCTTATGCTCGCACTTGGAGCTCGCGCGCACTGCCATGAGAACGAAAGCATCGGCTTCGGTGGTCTCGTGATTCCAAACTTTTTCATCTTGTGTTTCACATATACATTGTCAAAATTGTCTCTACTACTACAGCACAACATCACGAAAATAAAATGTGACTATTCTTTAATTATAGAGTCTGTTTATCTGCGATGCGAATCTTTATAACGATGATGAAACCTCGGAGCTAGGCCACGCGCGCCGCGGGCCACGGAAGTTCGAACTCCAAGATATACGAGCTCGATTTTCGATTCTTATAATTTGTTGAGCGAACGGGCGCGACTCGCTATGTAACAGGTTTTTCGTCGGATTGACCTACACGCGCTCGCTCGCTCGCTCGCGTATGCGGGTAAAAAAATCTTGAATTTATGAAGTGTCGCCCCGTCCCGAAAAGGTGTGTATAATGGTTTTTTAAAAGTGTCCGCGGCTGAGACTCCTACGTGGCCGCGTAAACAACGCGCCGATGCCCCCGCTCGACCACGATCGTTTATACGTTTTTGTCAAAAGTTCAGACTGAAAAATCGATACAGCTATATCGAATCGCTCATTGCCGAGTAGTGGTTTTCTTCGTTTCGAGGATTTGTCTTTACATAGATTAATTGCTTCATTATAAGCTCGCATACATGTCTCGCATAATTTTATTCACTGCTGGCACATATGTAAGCGAATACACAGCCATAAAGTAGTTCATGAGAAAACGATGACAAATTTCAAAATTCAGCCAATTATAACAAAGGAATTTTGAGAGAAAAGTGAGGAAATGTAAATAATATTATTAATACATGTCAATGCCCTCGCACGACTCAACCAACAGTATAAGAGATTCGAAAAATTATCCAAACAAAATTAATCCGATACATTTTGTACGAGCCTTGAACGCGTGTGTGTGGCGTTAGAATTCATTCGAGTGCGAAACGCAAAGTTGTATAATAAAATTTGACGTTAGATGAATAACGAAGTGTCGAGTATCTCCCGCTGACTGATTTTTACGCAATAACGGATAATCTCATCTGTTTTCATTGTTCTCGATCGAGTTAACATATCGAGACAAACGAAAAACCGCGATCACGTATGAATTCATATAATAATACATATACCGCATGCGGTTAATCCAGTCTATATGGGCGCGCACGGAGGTATAAAAGTGCAGCGGCACAAAGTCGCAGGGACATGTGCGTAATGTACGTAATATAGTGTCCACGCGCGATCAATGCGCGGTGGGGTGTTATATGCAGCCGAGCCATAATTCAATTTGTTATTTGAAAACCCATCGTGTAGGACATGGTCAATTTCTATGAGTTCGACCCTCGTTGCGATACAGTAGCCATGCGCGCGATGCGCATAAGTAAATCCCCCGAGGCCGAAAATATAACGCGGAGTACTCGTGTGCGTCTGTGTGCACATTGCACATATTACGCGTTAAGAAAGAAGACAAATGCGTCGCACGCACATATGGCTATTAAGGCCCATTTACGCGTCGACAATATTTACTCGTGTGTACGCATATGCACTAGACTATATACAGATACAAGTGTGGCGGGTGTCGGTGCGTCCGCGTGCACGAGATACTACTGCGCTCGCTTGGCATTATCTACGCTCGCTACGTACATATTGAGAGAGAGAGAGAGAGAGAGCCGGTCATAACCATTTCGTGCGAAACTGGTTAACTGCTACTCGGGCAAAAAAGGACCGCTTGCACGTATATGAGCGCGTCCAGCATAAGTCGGCCACCCCGCGCGATTACGGCATTTTTGGCCGAAAGTGTCGTATATTTAGCTCGCTCGGAAACGTTTACCAAGGGTCAGAAAAAAAATCCAAACCCATAGATCGATAGATTTTTTCCTCTTCTTTCTAGTGGTGTAACTCAAAAAATTCTTAAAAATTGATTTTGAGGTTAAAACTCGACTTGAATGTTTAAGTTCATTTTCCCAAAAAATGTATCCTCCGATTTCAATTTAAGTTGTACCAATCGAAAGAGGAGGCAAAAATCTATCGAAAACCATATTTTCCAGGATGGAGAAATGATAAGAACTATTAGAGATATCGAGATGAATAGCGCGGGACGGCGCGCGCGGACCTGTTTTCCGTACGCCAGCGGCGGCACACGCACGGCGCCGTGTCTTTGTCTTTTCGACTCGCTCGTAATCGCTTAAAAAATGCTGGAAAAATAATGTTAACACGTAATTCGATAGATTTTTTTCTCCTCTTTCTGATGGTGTTATTGAAAAAATTCCCAAAAATTTTTTTCATAGTCAAAACTTGACTTGAATTTTTAAGACAATATTTCTTCTAGTATTTCAATTTTGACCTTAAAATTAACATTACTAATCGAAAGAAGAGGAAAAAATCTATCGATTTACGTGTTTAAATTATTTTTTCAGCATTTTTTTAGCGAGTCGAAAAGACATAGGCAGGAAAAGAGGTCCGCGCGCGCCGTCCCGCGCTATTCATCTCGATATCTCTAATAGTTCTTATCATTTCTCCATCCTGGAAAACATGGTTTTCGATAGATTTTTGCCTCCTCTTTCGATTGGTGCAGTTTAAATTGCAATCGGAGGATACATTTTTTGGGAAAATGGACTTAAACATTCAAGTCGAGTTTTAACCTCAAAAGCAATTTTTAAGAATTTTTTAAGCTACACCACTAGAAAGAGCAGGAAAAAATCTATCGATCTATGGGTTTAGATTTTTTTTTTGACTCTTGGTAAACGTTTTCGAGCGAGCTAAACATACGACACTTTCGGCCAAAAATGCCGTAATCGCGCGGGGTGGCCGACTTATGCTGGACGCGCTCATATATAGACGAACGCGGCGTTGAACATCCGCATTAACGAGAGAGAGAACGGATATTAATAGGGTGATGCGCCATATTATATATTGCGCGCCGAGGATCACGTTTCTATGGCCAGGCCACTTTGGGATTGCGGCTGCGACGAAAGGTGTGCGGCGCTGCCCGAGCTCGATGTGTACCTATATATCCTTCCAATGCGTACGGTCAAACATACGGCCGGTCGCGTATATATACGCTTTTATGCGCCCATTGCAAAGGTAAATTGTCGGCCGCCGATCCTGTACTACGTCTACGCGCGTCTGTGTCTGCGCCTGCGATGCGGTAACTAGGCATATACACCTATACGTACCGTACGCTCTATAACAATGCTTCATATACGCACTGCACACGGTACAAGCGGCAAAAGTCTTAAATTACTTATCGCGGTTGATCCCCGCCTGCCTCGTTGGAATGTGTGTTTATGTGGTCAAGCGCTCCATGCCCCGGCGCGATCCACTGCGGCTTTTATCTCGCGCGCACCTATACATATAGTTTATCAATGACTAATTTGCATCGACTGACTTCGAGCTATGCGCCGAACTAAGTTTCTCCGAGTGCAGGAGAATCCTCGTGGCAAACTCTCTCATTGCGCGACCTGCGATTCACTTTTGACTGGTATTTTTATTTACATTTTTCATTTTCAAGCTCCGTATGGAGGTCTCGAGTGCAACCCTCGATACGCTCGTGCACACAGCACACATTGCCGGGATTTTGACTTTTAGTGCAGCGTAAAAGCGAGCCTGTATGACGTCTCTAGAAGATAAATATATATTTGCTTAGTCATAATATATAATTATTTATCACTCGCGCGGCTGTAAAGCTCCGTATCTTTTACATTCGAACACTCCCTCGCGCGCGCGAATACGAGTGCGACGTTTATACAGCCATAGCAGACAGGCTCGCGCGCGTATCCACACACAACACACACACACACACACACACACGCGCGAGCGAGTGCATTTCAAAAGCGGCATAGACAATAAATCTTAAATATGCGCAGCGAAGCTTGGCTACTCGCAGCTCTCGCGCAATAATAATAAAAACGTCGATGGGAAAATTCACGCTTATATAAAGGTCGGTAGCTGCGTGCGCGCTTGGCCTTTTTGTACCACGTGATCCTTGACAAAAAACTGCAGCGCCTATATAAAAAGCTGCTGCTGGAGCGAGAGGGCCAAGAGAGGCGATAAATTAATTTTTTTAAAGGCACTTTCGCAGCTCAGCCGGTGCGCGTTGTTGTATACGCGATCGCGCTCGCGCGAGCCAGTACTTATTATAGCCGGCCGCTATGCATACTATAAGGCGAAATTCTTGCTAATTGACGCGCGGAGAAATTACAACTGCGCGAGCTGCGTCGGGCGGGCCTGCCAGGAGCTTCAAATTTATGCGCTTTGTCAGTGATCTCGCACGTGTGCAGCACTTTTTTCGTTCTCTCTCTCTCTCTTTCTCTTTCGCTCTTGCCTTCTCTTATATGCGCCCGCAACAACATAAAGGAGCGTTTGGAAAATCAGTCGGAGGCACGTCGAAATAAAACCAACAACGCCTTGTAAAAAGCAAACACACAAACACACGCGAGCACACCTTCTCGCGCGAGCATCAAGCAAGCAAACGAGATACTCTCGCCGCACGCGCGGCACCGAATAAAAGAGTGGTAAATCATAACAATCACGCGAAATAATCGACAGCTGCTTACGAGGTGCTACACGAGCTTAACCGAGAGAGGAAAGAGGCGAGTGCGTAAAGCGACTTTCTCGAATGCGAAGGAGCTCCGATACACGGAGCATCCCTTTCCTGACGAAAATGAATTTTTTTTAAGCGCGACACATTTTGTTCGCTCAAAATAAGAAAAAAAAACAAGTAATAAGACATTTGTTTTTGAAGTGTTTTTTTCAGAAAGCTTTTATCGTGGCCGTGATGATTGATGTGAATTGGTTCGAGTTCATAATGCGCGCCAGTATGTAAAAAAAAATTTTTTTTCAGCCTATCAATATTTAGCTGAATGCCTTTGAGCTCGAGTCGTAATTTTTCAAGATTATTACGTATGCGTAACGCATTAACGATGCTCGTGATTTATACATGCACTTTTCGACCGTTTTGATTTTGGCACTTAAAAATTGCCTACGTATAAACGTGTCGAGAAATTACATTTTTAAACCTCGTAGTTTGGATGATTACCTTCTGAAAAGCTCCTCGTTATGTGTTCGACTAGCTTCAAACTTTGTATGTTTTGTAGCTTGGGGAGTGTAACAATATCTAGCTTAGAATTGACGGGCGCGAGGATATTTATAGAAACTATTAAAATTCTCCAAAATCATTATCCGCGGGGCGAAAGTTATAAACGCGGTATACCTTTTAAAAATTCCAAATAGAAAGCATCAATTCTTTTGATGTAAATGAAAAGTGCAGAGCAGTTTATTTTCAGGGTATAATCGAGAAAATTGCAAAGTTCACAGACCCCGTAGCCACTTAGATAATTGTGAGAGAAGAGCTTGATTAATTCCTCCTCCCCCCGACACAGAAAAGTTCTCAAATGCTTTATACGCGAGCTGGCTCTAACTTTCCGGAAATTCCAATACTCTCCGATCGAGTTAGTAGCTAGTTCTCATTTTGTCAGCTAATAAAGAAAAAGAACAAGTTAACGAGTCAGCTTTCTTTCCATCAATATGACAAGTTAATCGATATGGACACGTTTGATTTTTGTAAATTTAGCTTCGTCAGGGGGCGACTGGGCGTAAGTAGCGATCGAGTCGAGCACACGTATTACGCGCGCAACCTACATCTGACTCACGTTACAGCGATATAGTTTGGCGAGCAACAATGAGCACGAGACACGATAATATTCTCCGAGCTCGCGGATCGCGCTCGACTCGAGTACTCGCGTTTTGTTTAGCTGCTTACAAATATAGTCTTATATACATGTAAGTTTTGCACGTGCGCTCTTTCCACGAGCAGGAGGATCGCTCGAGTTAATTGGACATTTAAAAGCGTACGGATCGTGATTGAACGTTCGGAGCTGCATGACTTGCGCAACGCAGTGTCGCACTTGCGCACATTATTATCCAATGATCGCGAGGATGATTAATGATATCGTGCCACGTACAAGCCGCACGTTTCTCGCGATTGCCCGCCTGCAATAGATGAGAAAAATCGACTCTCCATATACCCCGACGTAGCTATTATTGTGCGCGGCGGTCGCTGCTGCGGCTCGAGTGAAAGTGGACGTGTATGTATACGCGCGCGCATCTCTCGCTTCGCGCGACAAAGCGATTAGCCTGCGACACATGCCGCGCGCGCACTTCTACGTAACACTTGTGCGACTCTCGAGCAGCCATTCTCTCTCGCGCGCCATCGGCCGCGCATATGCAGCGCTGCGCGAGAGAGCCGCTTCCTTCCTGCCGCTCGTGCGCATCATCGTGCATCGGCCTCTCTCTCTGTCCCTTCACTTGTACGTTTTCGGAATTAAAAAAAAAGACGCCCAGCCGACGCTTGCGATCGAGTACATAATGCACCGGGCGTCGCCTTCGTCGTCGTTGTCGTCGAGTGCCGGATGAGCCGCATGACCGGAACAGACACCGCTCGTTTTAGTCAACGCAAAGAAAAAAAGTAAGAGAGGGGATGGGAGAAAGAGCGTACATTACATCGTGATTACATGTGCTCCAAGTCATCGACGACGCTTCGATACCGCACATAAAATTCCATTGACAATTAGGCCTCTGGTTACGGCGTACATAACCACAGATGTATTGGTCTAATGAGACGCTTATTAGATAGGTTATACTCATCCGCGAATGAAACCGATAAAGTACTCCGTTCGAACTCTCACTTCCAATTAGATACTTTGTAATTATATATCATTTCTTCGTAACACGTCGAAATTCATCTCGTATCCGTCTCGTCAATCATACTACGATTCAGATTCGCGAGTCTTTCTCATTGCCATGATACTAATGCACAACTTGTCAAAATAGTTATGTAACTCGGCGGTGGAGCTCAAAAGGCGGCCATCTACATGGCTTTGGAAAAATTGATCAACTTCGTTTGCGAGAGAATAAATTACAATGTCTCGCAACTCGGAGTCGAGTTTTCATTTACATTCGTCTCCGACAATCGAGCAGGTGTGAATTAACGTGCCAAACATATGTTGCGAATATAAACCTCCAGATAAAAGTATGAGAACTATTTAGTCGCATAAATACGAGGCAATTAAATAACGATCATGAATTTTGATAGATTGACTCGGGTAATTATGTCAGGAAAAGAAGAGTTCAAGGCCGAACATCGAGGATCAATTTTGCGCTCGAGCTGCGCAATCGGCCGTACGAAAATTCTGGATACGATAGCAACGATAAGTAAACTTCAGAAAATATATCCCGAAGAAGCGTGACATATTGTGCGGTCTTCTGGACGATTTTCTGAGAAATTGCTTTATTTTTTGAAAAATTTGAAGCTGTAAGTACGATATGATCGATCGAGGCATCGTTTCAACATTACGCCTCATAGCTGGAAACGTAATATTATATATCATATTTGTGGTCGGAGATCTAGAAGCAGGTATAACATGCATGTAGCAGCCACGAGGGACGACACATTTTGTGGCAAGCCTTACACAAAACTGTGGGCTGCTTTTTCGTGTAACACAATGAAGAAGCCAATCCCATGAACGCAGGATAAAATGAAACGAAGACCGTATATAGCATATATACGCGCATAATATAAATAAGAACCCCGCATTCAAGTGTTTGGAAGAAATAAAAAGAAGAACGTCCATTCACATGGTAGTGCGCGCGCCCGACAATGGCACCAAAGAACGCATCCTAAGATTCTTATAATTTATAGAATAACCTACCCTCGATTAAATTTAACGATGCCAACTTTTAAATCGCGATAAAAAAAAGAAGAAGAGGGAAAAACCTTCACGCCGTTGCGATCACATTATGCGCACTGCAACTGTCAACGAGCCGCCGACGCCGCCGTGCCTTAAGAAATGACTAATCTTCAGCCTGCGCCCGCGCGCGTACGGCCCGAAGCGATCCGCTTCGACGTATACGCGTATATATATTCTATTGGAATAGCTCGCGCACGCAAGTTTACGTAGTGCGATACAATGCAGCCTGTCTGTAATGCGGCACCGTTGCCGTCGCCGCTACATTCCGTGTCACCTTGTTGCCGACAATTCGTATTTATTGCCGCGCACTGCGTACCATTTATATATGTATTATATACACACGCACTGCTCGGGTAGCAGATACATATATAGGCTGCGATCGACCTAGAAATCTATTATTTTTGCCGATCTATATCGTCGCTTATCCTCGTCACAGATTATAACACCCGTGCCGCGAAAAGTAAAAAATCCATTATGGAAAAATGCTGTCTTACGAGCCTCGTAGCGCATGTATGCGGCTGAAGAATTTTCTCATCAGATTTTTATCATAGACGCGCTTAAAAATCTTTTCGCGATGTAAATTTCATGCGTCGAAGCTGAGGCAAATTTTTCTCCAGACAAAATAGCACGGCAAGATTCTTATCTGCGGGCATCCGGATGATGCAATTTCCTGAAAATAATGTCCTCTCAAATATTTCGTTTACATGTTTTTGATACTGTCTTTGTATTCCTTTTTATTTTCAGCATCGTTCGGGACTCGGATTTAATTAATTGTTGTCCAATGCGCAAGCGATGATTGGTGAATCATAATGAAGCGAACGATAGCCGAGGATATGTGGGGCATTAGTGTCGCAGCAACGAAAGCGAATCAAAAAGGCGTCGCGTCGCTTCAAAGGCGGATTATCGCGTCTGATGTGTCGCGTGTATTCATAAAGCCGCACAGAGAGAAAATCAAGATTAAGATCATTGCGACCGCTTGGCAATGTTAAAAGGTCCGTTTCGAAATGAGAAACTGCCGAAAAGCGACCGATGTCGTTTTTCAACGCGCACATAAGCAAGGACCAGGTGAGCAGATCGCAGCCCTCGGAGCCATTTGTGCTATTTATGTAGCTTGATCGTATCGTTAGATAAATCGAGATGAAGGACGGAGCTTGTACTATTTTACTAGGGGGTTGCGACTGAAAAACAGCCCTTTTTCCACAAAAGTAGACTTTTGATACATACATAAAAAAGCAGCGAGGCACTCGAATAGCCGTATGTAGAGAATGGGAGAGATAAAAAAAGTTGGTCCTCTCTTTTGCTCGTAACTCAGAATATATGATGTATAGCGCTTGTACGTATAAAAAGCGAAATATGCTAAGGAGCGATAGGGCATCGAGCGCTCGAGACACCTGCGCGCGAGTCCAAGAAAATAAAATGAAGAGAAAAAAGAAGGAATTTCTGGAGGAATAACTGCTGCTGCAGTTATGGATGGTACAATGGGCGAACCGATAAATCGTTTACGACTCTTCGGCCGGCTTACACATAGTTACGATCCATAGAAAAAAATAATAATCCGTGCGAAGGAGCTGCGAGACGCGCGTAATCGTAAACCGCGCGCAGGAAAGCGAGTCGCGCGAGCGAGCCGAGGTTAAAGGCAACCGAAGGCGCACACGCCCGATCAGCAACAGGTATTTAATATACACGAGAGGGAGTCGAGTCGAGTCGACGACTGCGGACGGAAACCGGTTGTTACTTACGCGCGCGCTCGAAGCTCCGCGTCGATACAGCAACATCGGGCAGGCTCGAGCGCGCCGCACGCATATAATATCGAGCACGAGTTCCTGTGCCAAAATACGTTTAAACGGCCAGACACGCTTTGGGGATTTCGTCGACGCGACTCGCGCCGGATCTCGCTAAAGGCACGACGAGACGCCAGCGATCGCGAAACGTTAATCCAATAAGGTTCGGTATTTGCCGATCTATCGTGACAAGTACGATTGCGAGCGAATCGCCGCATGGCTCGTTAGCGCATCTTACAATAAGCACTGGCTCATCATCTTTTCGCCAAAGTGCCGTATGGATGTTAGCCGCAGCGCACAACACACATCGGGTATACACACGAGCCAAGAGCTGAACTACTTTGAGGAGCTGTCGATAATTTGCAAGGTTGTGCCGAGGTCCCGTTAAGGCCCCATTATCGAGTCCGATCGGCCGAGCTCCTCGTGCTCTTTTGTGCGCGGGATGTATGCCTATAGGAGGCTGCGCTCGCTCGAGTCCGAGCGTGAAAGTGCCTCGTAATTTATCGCGAATCACCTTTGCACACACGTGTGCGCCCGCGTATTACGACTCTGCCAATATCGAGTCGACTAGCTATACGCGCAGCTTCCAGTCTATACAACAGCATCTCTCAGCTGCGTTTATATAACGTCATTCAGAAAGATATGTCATCCGAACACCAGCGCATTCGTCTCGGCTCCCTGATTCCGAATCCGTCGTCAGAATTGAAAAATATTAATTACAGCCAGAGTAATCAATGATTGAAAATCAGCCCCTTTTCGAACGAATTCTCGCGAGTGAACAGGCCCCGGCGCTTTGCTCGCTCGCTTGAGATAGTTAATATGGTTGCATGGCAACGCCTAGGGGAATTTTATATCTGATAAAAAAGATACCGAATTCGAGAAATTTGAACATACCATTGAAATAATTAACGTAATAAGCAATGAGACTGCAATGTGAGATAATTAAAAAGATTTTCACAATTTTATGACGACAATAACCTAAAATGCGGAAAAATTTCGTAACAAAGCGTGCTTTTTTTCAAGAAATGAGGGCGACAACGTCCTCGCTCGCTATAAGTAAAAAAATGAAACTAAAATAATATTGCCAGTAAGATTAATTTTATCCTGATCAAATTCCCGGTGCGCGAAGCTAAAAACTCGAAGCTGTGTAAAACTCATGAGTCGATCGTCGGCTTTCAGTGCCTCGACTTTTTTTCTCGCGAGCACTAAAATACCGAACATCGATTCAAATGATTACTACATCTCTGGCTCAGAGTTTGACAGTTGCTCGAGCAGCAGATCAGCCGAGGAGGCGGGAAAGTTAATATCAAATGACACTAATGATTTTCTCCAAAAAATCTGAGAACTTCTGGTCGACGCTGAGTTAAGTAGTCGTTGTTCGAGCGATGTAAAAATCGAAAATCGATCGTCGGCTCTCGGTATCTCGTGTGACTAGCTAACTCTGACCACCGTCACGATGTTTCGCCCGGTGTTTTCGTCGGCTTTTTCGCCGAGCGGAAGGCCAGGCGACCACGAGATTGCCGCCGACGAGGTTACACAATTGCTCGATCCGCACACGATTACCTGGCCGGCTAGCACAGGCGCACAAGACTCGCGACGCCGTGATAACGTGATGCAACGCCAGGGCAACCAGGTTCTCTATTGAGAGCTGGACCACCGCTTGCGCCGATGCGTATTACCTCCGAGTTTAACTACTCCTACTCGCGTGCGAGATTTTCGGGTGGCCAAGAAGCAGTTTGCGCCGTAATGCGAGTCACCCGAGGGCCTCGAGGTCGTTTCACGCAAAACCGGGTCGACGAGGGTTATTCACCACGTCCTTGCTCACTCTATCACTCATTCTCGTACTCGCGGGCGCACCATCGCGCCGCACTCGTAACACCCGGCGCAGACACTCGCTGATGCACCGTTGCACCACGCGCACACCCATGTATCACCAGGTGTCACGGTCAACACCCACACACAAACATTGAGATCCAAACATTATCTACTTAGGCAGCCTAATTTTGATGCACCATCTAATCATATTCATTTGATTTTTAGTGTGAACAATCGTATGAAGGTGTTGCATTCAATGACTTGCCGGAGGAAAAAAAAGTCGAAAAAATTTTACATTGGCTTGGAGTTTGATCTCATTATACGCAGCTGATTCTAAAAAAGGAATTTAGAGTGACACAAAAATTCTTAAATAATTTCTATTTGAATATTGGAGATCCTCTATTGTCCGAGGACATAAAATTCGATATTTTAAAGGACTATTTTGACCGAACAAGCTGTGCTAAATTTTAACAAAACATTCAACAAAAGAGGAAATCTCACGTCTATCACTGCAAAAAATGTAAAAGAGTGGTAAAGAATAATTGTATTCTGTGCGATTGCTGCCTTTATTGGTTTCATTATAAATGCGTAAAAGTTGAAACAATAGATTTAAGTAAGCCTTACACGTGTGATTTTTGTTCAAAAAATTAAAAAAAAATTTCTATTTACTTACGTTACAAAATAAAAAAGACTTACGTATTTTAGAAAGACTACCTGATTACTTATAATTGCTAATTAATAGACCCCGGATTATATACAAATGCATACGTTTCATATGAAACTGCGTATTCAACAATTTTTTTGATGACTGATTTTGCAATTTTCAACTTATTTTTTCGCATATTTTTTGCATATTTTTAAGATTTTTCGTGCATAATTGCATGCATATTTTGGCTTTTTTGCATATGATCCGGGCTCTAACCGTAACTAGTAATTACTCAGAATGACCAAGATTTTAGGATATGGATAGATCAATTAAATTCAAGTCCACTCTACATCACATTCAACAAAAAAACTGTTTTTATGAAGTTCCCAGACGTAATACGTCTAACAGCTAACCGAATACGTTTAAGCATTAACGGTGCTGCACGAAAATGTACTTTAATGTAAGCTCGCGGCTAAAACTCGCCAGGTACGTTGCTTTCAGCTTGGCGGTCGAAGCTTCAAAGCTCGAGCTTGGTGCTGCTACTACACAAAGTACGTGGATTTACACATGGCAATTCTACTATCCAAAATACGTGGTGTTAAGCTTAGTGGTGCAGCTATTGAAAGAACCTGGATTTGAGCATGGTGGTGGGCTATTCAAAGTACGTAAAGTAAAGCTTGGAGATGCTGCTATCCAGAGTACGTAGAATTAAGGCCGTAGCCCAAGCTCGTAAAATACGTGGATTTAAGCTTGGTGGTGCGGCTATCCAAAGTACGTGGATTTAGGCTTGGTAATGTAGCTATCTAAACTACGTTGATGTAAGCTTGATAATGCAACTATCCAAAGTACGTTGATTTAAGTTCGTATTTCGAGCTCGCTAAAGTACTTGGATTTAAGCTTGATGGTGGAGCAATCTAAAGTACGTGGATTCAAACTTGGTAATGCAGCTATCCAGAGTACGTGGATTTAAGCTCGTATTTCGAGCTCGCAAAAGTACGTGGACTTAAGCTCATATCCCGAGCTCGCTGAAGTACGTGGATTTAAGCTTGGTGGTGCGGATATCCAAAGTACGTGGATTCAAACTTGGTAATGCAGCTATCCAAACTTCGTGGATTTAAGCTCATAGCATGAGCTTGTAAGAGTATGTTAATTTGAGCTTGGTAAAACAGCTATCTGAACTACGTTGATTTAAGCTTGATAATGCAGCTATCCAAAGTACGTGGATTTAAGCTCGTATCCCGAGCTCGCTAAAGTACGTGGATTTAAGATTGATGATTCAGCTATCTAAAGTACGTGGATTCAGGCTTCGATCCAAAGTACGTGTACTTAAGCTCGCATCCCAAGCTCGCAAAAGTACATGGATTCAAACTTGGTAATGCAGCTATCCAGAGTAAGGCTTGAGGCTTCGATCTAAACTTCGTGGATTTAAACTCATAGCATGAGCTTGTAAGAGTATGTTAATTTGAGCTTGGTAAAGCAGCTATCTGAACTACATTGATTTAAGCTTGATAATGCAGCTATCCAAAGTACGTGGATTTAAGCTCGTATCCCGAGCTCAGAAAAGTACGTGGATTTAAGCTCGTATCCCGAGCTCGGAAAAGAACGTGGATTTAAGCGTAATGATGCAGCTATCTAAAGAACGTTGATTTAAGATTGGTAGTGCGGCTATCCAATGTACGTGTATTTAAGCTTGATAATGAAGCTATCCCAAGTACGTGGATTTATTCTCGTATTTCGAGCTCGCAAAAGTACGTGGATTTAAGCTTGACGATGGAGCAATCTAAAGTACGTGGATTTAAGTTCGTATCCCGAACTCGCAAAAGTACGTGCATTTAAGATTAGTGGTGCATCTATCAAAAGTACGTGTATTTAAACTTCGTAATAGAGCCATCTAAAACACGTGGATTTAAGCTTGTATCCCGAGCTCACAAAAGTACGTGGATTTAAGCTTGATAACGAAGCTATCCAAAGTATGTGGATTTAAGCTCGTATCCCGAGTTCGCAAAAGTACGTGGATTTAACCTTTGTGGTACAGCTATCCAAAGTACATGGATTTAAGCTTGGTGATACAGCTATTTAAAGTACGTTGATTTAAGCTCGTAGTCTGAGTTGACAAAAGTACGGGGATTTAAGCTCATATCCCGAGCTCGCTAAAGTACGTGGATTTCAGCTTGGTGGGGCAGCTATCCAAAGTACGCGGATTTAACCTTGGTGGTACAGCGATCCAAAGGACGTGGGTTTAGGTTTGGATCCAAAGTACGTGGATTTAGGCTCGGATGCAAAGTACGTTAATTTTAACTTATTAACGTAGCTATCCAGAGTACGTGGATTTGAGCTCGTATCCTGAGCTCACAAAAGTACGTGGATTTAAGCTTCATGGTGCCGCTATCGAAAGTACGTGGATTTAAGCTTAATGTTGCAGCTATCGAAAGTCCGTGGATTTAAGCTTGATAATGAAGCTATCCTAAGTACGTGGATTTAAGCTTGGTGGTGCGGATATCCAAAGTACGTGGATTTAAACTTGGTAATGCAGCTATCCAGAGGACGTGGATTCAAGTTCGTATCCCGAGCTTGCAAAAGTACGTGGATTGCAGCTTGGTGGGGCAGCTATCCAAAGTACGTGGATTTAACCTTGGTGGTGCAGCTATCCAAAGTGCGTGGATTTAGGCTTGGATCCAAAGTACGTGGATTTAAGTTTTGATCCAAAGAACGCAGATTCAAGCTAGTATCTCAATCTCACAAAAGTACGTAGATTTCAGTTTGGTGGGGCAGCCATCCAAAGTACGTGGAATCAAACTTGGATCCAAAGTACGTTAATTTCAACTTGGTTATGTAGCTATCCAGAGTACGTGGATTTAAGCTCGTATTTCGAGCTCGCTAAAGTACGTGGATTCAAGGTTGGTAATGCAGCTATTCAGAGTACGTGGATTGAGCCTTCGATCCAAACTTCGTGGATTTGAGCTCATAGCATGAGCTTGTAAGAGTATGTTAATTTGAGCTTGGTAAAGCAGCTATCTGAACTACGTTGATTTAAGCTTGATAATGCAGCTATCCAACGTACGTGGATTTAAGCTCGTATCCCGAGCTCGCAAAAGTACGTGGATTTAAGATTGATGATTCAGCTATCTAAAGTACGTGGATTCAGGCTTCGATCCAAAGTACGTGGACTTAAGCTCGCATCCCAAGCTCGCAAAAGTACATGGATTTAAGCTTGGTGGTGCGGCTATCCAAAGAACGTGGATTTAAACATGATAATGAAGCTATCTTAAGTACGTGGATTTAAACTCGTATCCCAAGCTCGCAAAAGTACGTGGATTTACGGTTAGAGGCAAAGTACGTGGATTTAAGCTCGTAGCCGGAGTTTGCAAAAGTACATGGATTTAAGCTTGGTGATACAGCTATCTTAAGTACGTTGAGTTAAGCTTGGTGATACAGCTATCCAAAGTACGTGGATTTAAGCTACATAATACGTAGATTAGAGCTATGATTTAGGTACATTGAAGCCCGTATCTTGAGCTTGCAAAAGTACGTGGATATAAGTCGGCCTAAGCAGTTCGCCGAAGTAAGTGGATTTTAGCTTGGAGAAATGCCAAGGAATCATTGAATTAGGTTAAAAGAATCATTTTTTTTATAATCTTTTACATCCGCTTACATGCGAACGTTACAATGAAATGTGTGAAAAACTTGTATAAAAATTCTATAAACATTGTTCAAAGTGTCCTCCTTCCATTTCAATGCATTTTTCCATGCGTCGCACAATTCCTCTTGTCGAGCGCTGAATTGATTCTGGTGGGATATCATCGGCATACGCTTCTATGCGCCTACCTAGCTCTTCTAAGGAATCCGGTGCTCCGTAATGGTAGACTCGATCTTTTGACGGACCCCAGTGAGAATAATCGAGTGGATTCAGGTCTGGGCTTCTCGGAGGCCAAGCTACAGGTCCATAACGGCCAATCCAACGCTGTGCCCAGTGCTGAAATTTATAAAATTTTATGCAACGGGTGTAATATTTTTCGCACAAAAAGAGAAGTTATAATATGAGCCGAAGGTGAGCTGTAACGAGTTTTACTGTAAAAGCATTTTCACAATTTTTCATGTTAACAATATTTTATAACACAAGAGCTCAAAACTTAGCGTAAATGTTACGATTTTGACGTTATTGCGACATAAAACGATATTATTACAATTCAATTATTCTCGATTGGTAATTAATAATTCATTTTTATGTACCTCGTCTAAATAATCTAGTACATCAGCGGCCCAATGAGCTGGAGCTCCGTCGTGCATCAACACAAGCTCTCTTTGTTGTCCACGTGTAAAATTCTCATCAAGCATTTCGGTGAGATCAACATTGAGGAATTCGAGGTATGATTCACCGTCGAATGCAGCCTCGCACAGAACAGGGCCCAGAAGACGATTACCTACCATACCTGCCCATACGTGTTGGTTGAAGCGACGTTGGAATTTATCTGTTAAGATATATATAATTAAAGGATTATATTTTCGTTCATATCATATTTTCGGTGATAGAAGTTTCGATAGTGTTCTAAACTACTTTAGACCTCGTGATGAGTAAATGTAGTTACGAATATGAGGTGAACTTTTAAAGATCGCGACTCGCCAGATCAGCGCTGAGCTCAGCAAAAATCGATCTGTGACTCAGGCGACGGAAAGTCATCTTCGAGGCGAGCCGTCGACTCGATCTCGTGCTGCTTTCATGTTTTTCGAAAAATTAGGTGAACTTTTATAGATCGCGACTCGCCTGATTAGCGCAGAGCTCAGCGAAAATCGAGCTGTGACTCTGGCGACGGTAAGTCTTCTTCGAGGCTAGCGGTCGACTCGTTTTTGTGCTGCTTTCATGTTTTTCGAAAAATTAGGTTAACTATAATAGATCGCGACTCGCCAGATCAGCGCTGAGCTCAGCGAAAATCGATTTGTGACCCTGGAGTTGATCAAGTCATCTTCGAGGCCAGCGGTCGACTCGTTTTTGTGCTGCTATCATGTTTTTCGAAAAATTAGGTGAACTTTTATAGATCGCGATTAGCCTGATTAGCGCAGAGCTCAGCGAAAATCGAGCTGTGACTCTGGCGAC